>NW_009227090.1:3785-55219 GCF_000690835.1 Fulmarus glacialis | reverse complement strand
TTTTTTTTTTCTTTTTTTAATGGAATGCCACGGTAGACCACAAGGGACAAATATTTCCCAATTTAAAAACTGCTGGAAATTGCCGGGAAGGGGTCGGCAGGCACTTGTGGATCTTTTTCAGCAGTGCAAGTGCTCCATCTATAGGCAAAAACATCTGCTAAGATCATTGATCAGCATGGTCAGAGTGCTTTCCTTCAATTATATTAATGAAAGGACTATGTAGCTAAAAAGCTACCTCGCAGAGTCCACCGGTGTGATTCTGAGTAACCAGCTTTCAACAGAAAATTGTGAACCATAAGTTCACCTCCAAAGGGTAGTTTCTTTTTGAAAAAAACTTGGCTTGTTTGGTCAGTGAGAAAGGGGAAAGTCGCTGCATGTGAAGTGGGGTGGTGGCGGGGAGTTAAGAGCTGTAGAAGTTAAAGCAAATGTTGGCGTGAGGGGAAAAATGAGTATGAAGTTGCCATGTGTAAGTAGGTGGGCAGCTGGAAGATGATTTCCGTCACTGTCAGTGTGGTGAGATTTGAACTGTTTCCCAGCAGTGAGATGGAGGAGTAAGAAATCCAACTCGTTTAAAGTGATCTGGATAAATTGGGAGTGGGATCATGCACTAGTAGCTGTGGTATCAAGGTACTAGATTTGGTGACTCGGGTGGCACCTTTCAAGCCAGCAGTCAACGATGTTGTTGGGACAAACAATTAAAGCATTCAAGAGGGCAAAAGCCTCTTATTTAATAGTAATAAGCCTGATAAGTAAGCCTCTTACTTATTTTTGAGGTTTTTTTTAAAGACCCAAGTCGGATGGCTTGTGAAGACAAAACAATGTGTTCTTACAGAGGTCTGGACAGAGCAACAGCAGCGAGGAGTTTTCCCGTGTAAGCCTGCCAACGTGCCTCCGATCAGAGTTAGAGACACATTCCTGGGTAGGAGCATAATTCGGTCAGCATGTCTGCTAATTGGCCTCTGTGGCTGCCAGTATAGCAACAGATAAGGCCTTACTTACCCAAGGGAGAGAAACATAATCTTGAACACATCTTAAATACAGTTCAATTTAAGGACAAGAAGTAGAACATTAGGAAAAATGTTCTTAACTCATTTAGCTTTGTTTCTAGGTGAAAACGGCAAAATTGTTCAATAAAAAGCAGAATATTTACTAGGTATGTGTGTACGTAGAAGGAGTCAGAACGGTGTGCTCTTGTTTATTGATAGTACTGGGGTATCTTCATCAGTCTGATGCAATACACGTTAAGCAGCTGATAAGATTTTTCTAAAGGGACAACTCAATAACTGGTATTTAGGAAGAGTCTGAAGAGATAACTGGGGAAATCAGTGACCCCATGATGTTAGTTTTTGATGTGGAAGATAAGGCACATGTTCCAGAAAAGTGCAGCAAAGAGTTACTTGTTCAGACATCCGTCTGAAATAAAACAGAGGGGAAGCTCCTGGGACATCAGTGGTGCCTTGAGAGCTGAAATGACTCTTGAGAGGGTTTTATGGGACATAATTCTTGCCGAACAAGTGTGACTTTGAGGAATTACAGGTTTGGGTTTAATAGCAACAGTGAGTGTAATCATAAATGCTTCACAAAAGTCTACCTCGTTGCTCCAAAATAATGTAACTATGCAGCATATCCTTAGAGCATGTGTTAAAAGGATTAAGAACCAGTTAGCAAAGTTTTTATAGTAATAGTTAGTGGGAATTCCTATCAAGTAGGTGTTTGAGATTCTTTTCCTCTGCAGTGATCTGTGCTATTCAGTGCTCCCATGAAGGTCTGGAAGCAATTGCGGTGACAGCTGTTGAGCAGCAGTGAATCATACACAGCAATGCAGATTTCTTGGGGCCTCTTTCTGGAGGGGAACAACAAAAGCACTTCAGTAAGGCAAATTTGAAATTACACATCTAGGAATAAGAAACACAAGGACTTCCAACAAATAAGGGACTGTGTTCTTGAGTCAAAAAAAGGGGTTTAGTGATTGTAGTGGACAAGCAGTTCAAAAGAAATTCTCAGTGGGATGAGTAGAAGGCTTTGTGACGGTATAAAAGGCAAATACTCAGTAGAATGAGTGTGGATGTAAAGAAATAGACATGCACACAAACATTTTTTCTTTATGCAGTGTTGATGGAATTGATCCTGGAATACTTGGAATATTGTATCCAGTTTTGGTGTCAAGATTTCCTTTTCTTTATTTAAAAAAAAAAAAAATTTAAAACACCAAGCAAACCAGAAAATACCAAGAAAGCAGTCTAAAGGCTGAAGGAAATACTTCGAGCTCTGGAAGTCCTTACTGTAGTAAATAAACACCTACAGGTAGAGAAAAGGTTGGAGATAAGAGTCTAAGATTTGAGACGTGCTCTTTTCAGCAGAGAAAGGAGACATAGTAAGTATGAACTGCAGCAACTTTTGCCAGAAAAGGGGAAAAGAAAAAAAAAGAAAAAAGATGCATGGCTTTAGTGTTGGAAATTAATTTTAAACAAACAAAGCAGTTGATTCTGTGGAACTGTCAGTGAGTGCTAGGGTGCTTCCCACACACCTGCAGGCTCAGCAGCTCCTCAGCAAATCGATATCCCCCGTCACTGTGCTGTAGTCAAGCGGGTCCTGTATCTCCAGGTGTCTGTGCTCAGGTGTAGTAACAGGATTAGCTAGAGAAGCAGAATGCTTGATTGCTTATGGGGTGTGTTTCCTGGGCTGCCTAGGAGCAGAAGAGGACCCTGCTGTGCCATAATCAAGTATATTTCCGAGTTCTTTATTCCAGATCTTCACATAGTAGAAACACTGTTCTCATTCCTCATCAAGCTCCAAGCTGGCTAATAACGAACAAATTCAATGTATTCCAAGTACAAGGCAATCTGTCTTAGCAATGATCTTAATAAAGTCTAGTCAGCAATAAACCCTGGTAGTCAGAAGTGATTTTCCTTGAGTTTCCTGATTAGGGAATGCTGTTCAATTATCTGGATTCCAATGAGCAGCTGGCATACATGCTGCAGACAGAAAGGGAGAGTGGGGGAGAGGTCTTTAATTATCTTCAAGTCAGCAAAGATCAGTGTGTTGAATCAAAACAGATGGAGTGTATAATCCACTAGCAATACTCGTGATTGGGTAAATATAGTTATATGGCAAAGAGGAGGAGGGCAAAGCAAACGGAGAGGAATTTCCTTGTGGGTAGGCTTTGAATGTGGGTATATTTACACTGTCACTGCTAGCTAAGGTGGAAGCATGAAGTGTAAATACAGCGTCAGAGTGAACCTCTCTGTGGTGACTTGCAAGGCTGCTCTGGGGAAGCGGCAGGCTTTGGGAAAGTCGCTTCCCTGAGAAACCTTGTGCTTTGTGTTCCTCTGGCAGTGGCTGTGTTACGCAGATGGTAGATTTGCGAGTCTCTTGGTTCCAGAAGGCACAGGTTTAATTCCTTTCCTGGGGTGCGCTTCAGGCACTTCTGCAGTGACTGCAAATCAGGCTGGACTTGTCGGACAAAGTAATTGTGAAGACATTTTCTGGACAGGTACGAGCCGGTGAGATGTGTGACGGAGGCACGGTACAGCTGCTGGGTGGAGCTCAGTGTTCTTTCTGGTGCGCAGCTGTGAGGTTTGCAGTTACACTCCCAGCATCCCCACTCACCACCAGGTGGTAGTGGGAGTTCTGACCTGACAAGCTTGTGAAAGCCCAGCAAGAACTTCCAGCCAGAAGCCCCTGTGATTGCCTTTACTGATTTACAGGGTTTTCTGTTGTGATGCAGACTGCAGGTGTTTGCTAGGAACGGGATTAAATCCCGTGGCCCTTTCTCCAGGGGGTGCTAGCTGGTTGTTAGAATGGCATAGAGCAGTGTACCAGCAAGAAGTCACCGGTGATAGGTCAGGAACGCCTGTAGCACCCAGAGCATAGCTGGTGTGTGTTGTGTGCACAGGGATGTTTTTGTGTGCACAGGCACTGCCACGTGTGTCTTGGACGGGGACCCAGGCCAAACCAGTAATCTAGAGAGAATCTCATCAGCCTTAGCAAAGTGTGCATGGAAGACTGGCATGGGGTGTCTCTGCCACTACTTCTAAGCCCTAACTATTGTAATTTGTCTAACTCTGAAGTGCATTTTAGTGACTGATTTTTCATCTTGTTATGTCGGTGCGAGTATTTGATCAATAGATGGAAACAGGCAGCAAGAGCACCGTCTGGAAAGGTGGTTTGTTTACCTGGAGATGAAGCACTGCTTACCATCATACGGTTGTCTATCTGTTCCCCAGTTAGAGCCTAAATGGTACAAGGCAAACAAGAAATGAATCGAGTGCCTGCGAGGTGTGTAGAAGTTTCTCCTCCCTTTCATCTCTCCTGTGGGGGTAGGAGCTGGATTTGAGCTGCTGTGCTGAATATACCAGCAGCGGCATTAAACAGAGCTTTGGGTAAAGTACTGCTTTAATTTTGTGGCAAACTCTTCCATAGAGGCACCATGCTTCCTTACTGAAGGGTGACTCTTGATACCAAAACCAAATGCTACGCATGGAGGAACAGAGGTGAGGTGAGTTTTGCCGTACTGTATTACGGGGAGATTAGCTAGTGCTCCAGCAAAGCTGTGGTCAGAGGTTCACACAGTCTAGATCCGATATGCCAGAGGCAAGGGGCTGCCACCACTGCATATTTCTGGTTGGCAGGTACCCTTGCACCTCATAGTGCGCTGAGGTAACCTTGGACCTCTGCTTTTCAACTGCCTGTTTTCCTTTAAACAGGACCACGAGAGAAAATGAGCATCCTGCAGTGCTTGCCTCTTCCTAATTGAAACAAGCTAGAAACAAACTGGGTTTTCCTCAATTGCAATTCTTTTCCTTGTTGTAACTTCCCTGTATCAGTGCCCCATCCTTGTTGCCATGTCCTCCCTGTCCCAAGATCTTCTGAATTAACTAGTATGTAGAATGACTGAGCAGAAATTTAGGTGTAACTTGTTTGCGGTGAAAGACATCTCAGGCTGAAGAAAGGCTGAGTGGCAGGAACTTGTTCTGATGCTGTAAGAGCATATCCATAGGTGATACGCAGCAGATGGTGATACCCATTGATGTGGGGCTGCATTGCGGACACGCCGCTACCTGCCTGTAGCGCAGACTACAGCTGCAGCCTCAGCACAGGGTGGGGTGGACAGTCCCCACAGGAGCCTCTGTGTTGCAGTGCACTGTGATGATGACTGAGTCTCCTCAGGCTGTTAATTCAGAGCAGGGCGGTAAGTCTTGCACTGGAAAAGCTGGCTCTGCTTACTGATGAGAGCTAGACACAGGTGCTGGGAATTACTTTTAG
Organism: Fulmarus glacialis; assembly: GCF_000690835.1. Taxonomy (NCBI): domain Eukaryota; kingdom Metazoa; phylum Chordata; class Aves; order Procellariiformes; family Procellariidae; genus Fulmarus; species Fulmarus glacialis. The sequence continues at coordinate 49,954 of NW_009227090.1, read as the reverse complement.
GATTGCTGTCGGGAAAGTGAAGGGGCAGGTTGGACACCCTTGAGTAATGCCTTGCACATGTGGCAAGAAGTCCAGAGACAAGCCAGAACATGGTGGGCTTCTACAGCAGCTGCCCTTGGCGTGTTACAGCACTGAAGCAGACATCCTGCACCGTGTGGCGTGACAGTCCTAGCTGGAGGAACGTGCTTCCTGACACATTTACATTGGGCTATATATGGTGTATGGCTGAAGTTACAGGCATGTATTGATAGGGTTGGCAGGGTGGGCGTGGAGGAGAACAGGACAGTTTGCCCATCAAAAAATCTGTTGTATTCAGGCTAATTCAATTTTAAAAACTGGGGTTTGTAGAAAAAGATTCAAAACTACTTTTTGCATTCCCCCTGCAGCCATCAGAGTTTTTCTCCTTTAAGCTAGCTCTTTTGGGGTGGAGGGAAATCACGCAGACAAAACCATGTATCGATGTACAGTCACATGCTTAAATATGAAAATTAAAAGGGGGGATGGTGCATAACCCCTTATTGGTTGAGGAGGCGAGAGGCATATGGCATGTATTTATTCTTTCTGGCTGCTTCCTTTTCCCCTTTTAGTTGTCTCCTAGGATTTGTTCTCATTTTCCAAACCTGAGCAAGTTCAAACAGACAACTGTAGGAAACCAAATACATATTTCTGTGGCATTCAACTGAGCTTTCTCTGTAAAACTGTCTGTTTGATAGCTCGTTGAATAATAAAGATGCTCTGGTTGAGAGGCTTTTCTCAGAGTCCCACAGGAGTTTAGAATTCATTCCCAACTCTGAAAGAGACCCAGACACAGCTTTGTAGTTGCAAGCATTATTTGAGAAACATGAACTTTTCTGAGTGCTTACTATGAATGTATCAGTGTAAAACTTAATCAAATGAAGAAAACTGACATAGAAGCATTTTTTTATTATTAGTAGGTAGAGTTGGAAAAAAGATAAAAATCTACCTTAAATGTAAAATATTTCTATTGTTTCTTTAACACAGGTGTCTCAGTTTAGGGGTTACTTTAATACCATGATTAACAAGACTAGCTTGGAGGAGGAACTCTTTACTTTTCCTTTTTAGAGGCTTTTCAACAATATCCCAACACTTGAATACAAGAATATGTGAAAAATGTACTCTAAGCAATGCCACTAGAACATCAGTTATCAGATCCAAAGTAATCGACATGAGAGGCATGGGTAAAGAACAGAAAAGGCTTTATTGAGTTAGACAGATCTTATTGTTGCCACTGTACTGGGAAACTCATTGTAACCTCAGTTCAGGTAACATTCAGTAGAGAATAACTAAAAAAAGCTTGGGTCAGTAGGTATCAGTAGGTATCAGTGCCACACTGAGTTATGGTATATTCTTGAACAGATTACAGAAGATTTGGATATGGAAAACAGTTATATTAAAAAAAAAAGTTTTGGTTCCTAAGATTGTGACTGGGTATTTACTGCTTTGTACATGTCCCACCCCTTTCATTTCCTTTACAACCCATCCCAAAGAGCTAAATGAAACAGAAATCTTAAAAAACATATTTCTCTGCTATTTGTTTTCTAGTAAGGCAGCAAAATCTTCCTTTTAAAATAAAGTAATGGGCATTTTTCAGTGTGAACTTTTCACCAAGAGGACAAGCTGCTTGTATCCGGAGATTGGGAACAGTGTCATTACTTTGCCACAGAAGTGGCCTTTCTAGTCTGAGGGATCCAAAATTATGTTGTGACTGCCGTAATCCCCATTTTCTATTTCTTCTTATCAGTCTTACTAGTTTACAGGAACAGGCCATCAGTGGTACAGTCAGAAGCAGCTCTGTTTCAGTAATCATCTTACTCTGAGATTCTTTCTAGATGGAGCTGTTGAAAGATTTTTCTTTTAAGGCCCAGTTGAGCACTACGAGCGAGCGTATGCACAGATCCAAAATAAGTGACTATTCTCCTCTATGATTGTTATTCTTGTGTGCAAATAAATAGTGGCTTCCCAGGAAAAAATGGAGTAGTTCACATTCAGAATGATTAGTACCATGTGCATTTTATAATGTACTTGACAACAGGTACAGGACTCTTACGAGTTCTGCAAAAGGTACAAAATCTCACAATACACGTTTCTTTCTGTATCAATTGTGAGAATTTTTTTTTTTTTCCTTAATAACAGCTGAACAGAAGAGCATGGTCTCTGTTAACCAGAAGGAACAGAAATATTCTCCATAGCTTGCTAGATCTTACAATTAAAAAAAAAAAATGTATGCAGTGTGGGTGTTTAAGTGCATACATTAACTATTAGAATGGAGGAGTGTAATTAAAAAAATACAATTCTGTAACTGACATTTAATTTAAAAGTATTTTCTCCTTATTCAACTCCAAACAAGGCATTGCAAATACTGTGCTGAATTTAAGAGGCTACTTTATTCTCTTCTAATAAGATTTGAAAAAAAATGAAGCCAAATATGGTTCTAGATAGGAGAGGGTCTTGTTCTGAGGGCGTGGGCAGATTCTTTCCCCACCCACGTGCCATCCATTCTAAGTGCCCCCATCCATCCCTGGATGAAAACTGTGGTGTACAGCTGCTGCCCACCTGATCCTGTGCCATTCCATGTGCTCCAAAGAGGCATAAGTGGTTTGCAGCTGAACACAGAAAGGGTAATCTTAATGTGCTGTATTATCTGTTTAAAATAGGCTAATTAACATAGTATGCAATTACTTTAATTTGTTGGCAGGCACATTATTGTTTTTTAAACTAGAAAAAAATCCTTCTAGTCTAAATCTGCTTATCCTTAACTGGAACAGTTTTGATGGGAGGCATAAGCCACTTGTAATTTACAGAGCATCAGGGAGACTATCTGAATTTAAAAACCCACAAAGTGGAAAATACCCAAGTTGATAACTCATACTCTGTAAGTTCATGGTTTGATATCCAGCCCCCCCAAGTTTGCATAGCATTCTGTCTGGAGAGAGGGAGATTATAAACTGTCCTTTCCAACACCTTTCTAGAATTACCCACTTTTTATATACGTCTGGTGGGTATGTGCAGTGTTACTGGTTAGTTTACTGACCTTGTCAACAGTGCCAGCAATGTGCATTTAAGGGACCCCGGCTATTTCTTCTAACATGTTTTTTTTAAGAGTTTGGATTAGTGATTTGGGCCCTTTCTTGAGCTGGCTGGAAAAGAGCTGCTTTTCTATTCAGTTGCCCTATTGAACAGTTTAAACATTACAACTGCTGTCTTCCAGATTCCTCCAAAACATTTAATAGGATGTATAAGAAGATACTCTTCTAGAATTATGGTAAGTCAGGATTATCTTTAGTGTGAAGCTCTTACAGCACAGAACATTTACCTGTATTAAAAACATGGGAGGCAGAAATTATCCCAGTTTGGATTTCTAAAGCAGTGGTGAATAGGGAGCTATATTTTACTACTAGAAATACTACTTTAGTTCTTACATTTCAACTCTTCAACTTTTCAGTGTTCTAGGGAGCAGACAATAATCCTACAGAGTGAGGGAAACAGGGTTTGAGGATTTTTTAAAATTGGTATGTTCATAACACAGAACTAGAGCAGTATCATCTTTAAAAATTAAGACGTGAATATGAATGATATTCAGGGTACAATAGCCCAGGGTAATTAATCATTGCAGGAAAGTATTTTCTTGTCTGTGCACAGAATGAAAACAAATGCAGGTGAAATATTCAGAAACCGCAAAATCAAATTAGGACTGTAATGTGTGCAAGCAAAAAGGATGATCAAAGGACTGAGTGTGAACTAAAGCTTAAGACCTAAGAACTCCAAAGTTTTTATTGATGTGACAACATCTCTGAAGAAAAATAAAGTTAATGAAATTTACATGATGAAAAACTTCCAAGCTTCCACAGATTTTTCATAAACAAAAAACATTCATGAATCAGTGAACCACAGCAATAGTAAGGCCCTCCCAGTTTTGCAGACTGATTTAAACTTTGAGCAGGAAGGAAGGGGGGCACTTTGATTAAAGTCAGATGGGCTAGGATGAACTGAGCTGTCAAATTCAATGTTCTGCTCACTTAGTAAGCTTAGGCATTTGTATTTGGATGGGCATTTAAATAGATTGTGGTAGCTTTACATTAAGCTAAACCTTGAGAAGTTGGGCAATAAATCTAAGTAGTGCTGGATTTGTTACAAAATCAAGGGCACGCTGAACAAATCTGAGAAGCATTTCCAACTGTTTGAAAACCTGCAGATAAAACAGTATCCCAAATTCAAGGCATGATTTTGAGCCTTTTAATGTTATCTGGAAAAATTATGTCCATCGGTTGAGGCTAGGACTTATGTTCTAGCCAATGGGTCTGCGATTTCCAGGCTCTCAAGTTAGATCTGAGGCTAACAGGATCTTCATCAGTGGTGGAGGTAGCAACAGCTGAAGGAACAGGCTGTGGCTTTTCCAGTGGATTTTGAAGTTTTGTTTCTGAAATGCTAAATTCCATCATGGGCTCTTTCATCTCCACCACAGGTGCAAAAAACCAGTAATGCTAATTCCAGCAATCCAGATTCTATTTCATAGGCAGAAATTAACCCAAAGGCAAGTAATAAAAATGCATACATCATCCCATTCAATTATTCAGCAGTTTTGCAGACATACCGGAAAAAACTAGCTTTCAATATAAAAATTGTCTATGAAACAGTCTAACTTGAATTTTTCTCCATGGATCATAATTCCACGTGTGCTGCTGGATCTGTAGAAGAGGAGAGAAAAATGAGCACTCCATTTCCAGCTGCCTCAATTGGCAGATTGGTTTGGAAATTAGTATATAAACCCCAAAGACTTGTTCTTTGCAAGATTACCAGTGAAGGAAGAACAATTCATACCCATTGTGTATAGTGCGGCACTTTAATTAAGGGTTAAGATAAGGCCAAGCTCATAAAATTGCAGGAACAGTGAGGGTCTTTAAGAGAACTGGAACAAGTGTGCAAGTTTCAGAGTGAGGTTAAGTTACACCAGCCTCACTCAGCAAGGCCTTTCTGTCCCATTAAAATATACAGATTATTTAACAGACCCTCCATGCAAGCCTTTGCATGGTGCAAGCTTACAGTGATCGACCCCAGTCCAAACAGGTGGGAAGAAAGTCACAGAAGTAGGGAAATAGTCAGAAAGATTACCGTGTGTGTGTTGTCCTGGCATCTTAGCTGGTGTTCCCATTTCTTTTTCTTTCTGGAAAAGACTATGGAGCAGTTTGATTTCTTGATCATAGTCCTGCCATTCTGGAACTATACGCATCGCTGCTTGCAACTTGGGCTCTTTGGTCATTGGGTTATTACACTGCAAATAAAACATATGAACTGTTCAGACACTTAATGCATGAAGGAGGTTTATTTACTGAATAAAGGTATGCTTCCCCCTGGTGGAATTAATCAGTTGTTGGTGAACACCACATGCCTGTATTTTAGCTAGAGTACAGCGTAAAGTCTCTTTCCAAACTCATAATAATGCCTCTGCTCCAGGTAAGAGAAATACAGAAGCTAAAGGGAAAAACTGAAGTGCTGAAAACATGTAGGTAACAATACAGGATGAGGTGCCTAGATCTGAGGTAGGGAAGTGCCTCTAAAATTGGTCACTGTATTTTATTGTGACATAAGAATGAGGGAGCCATACTGCACTTACCAGATCAATGGTTTTTGCTCTCTTCTTTGAGGAATCATCACACCATGTTTCACACCACAGCCACTCCTGTGGGAGCGATTTAATTGGCACCTGGTGGATCATGTTGTTAGGCAAATCCTGTTGTGAAGAATAAGAGTTAGTAGCAGTTTCCACAGGGTGCAGAGTAGGAGAAACAAACCCCCGAACCAGACAGTATTGAGAAGTTTAACTTTTGTAAAGAGGTTTTTTTCCAGTGCAAATAAAAAGCGATGAATCAACCTTTCATTCCATTCCAAACAAAGTCCTCTGGGAAAAAACCTGCATATTGCAACTGTTAATCTTATTTTGTTGAAAATTAGTTATTTAGCAAACAGTATTAAAGCAGTAATATGAATCGGGTATCAAATCTATACTGGACCAGTTTGGAAGACTATTCATAATTGATTAAAACCATTGTGTTATTTTTTCCATCCGCCACAGTACAAGCCTTATTTCCATGTTTTTAAGTCACAGTAAAGCACTCTGAGCTGGATAGCTCAAGAAACAAGTACCCAGTTGTGTTACATATTTGTCTTGGAGCATACTGGAAAATCTGATAGTCTTAAGACATTTAAGGGGAAGGTGGTGTTTCCACCCACCAGTTACATTCGATGCTATCAATGCCTGCCTCATTTCAAGGCAGGGCGTAATGGGACTGCCGCTGTCATCTGGCTGTGATTGATTGAAGTTTGACCAGGAAAGGAGAGGTCCCAACCTGCCATCATACCCCAGTAAAACAAAACAAACACAATAAAAACACACCTGATCAAGGTTGGACAGACTGTTAGGATCCTGACTAAGACCCTGATATTGTCCTCTGAGTCGATCTCCAGCTGCTATCTTTCTGAACTTCTTCAGATCCACAACATACAGAGCACTACATGGAGATGACGCAATTAGTAATGACAGTTGACTGATGTCAATGAACTTACTGCAGCCCCAGTAGACCCCAAGATATAATATGCTAAAACAATCTCTTAGCAGCAGAATATCAAATCATCTAATACAAGGCAGGAAAGCAGTTCTAACAAGGTCATGGCACATACAAAAAAAAATTTCCACAAATCTATCTTAGCTTTGCCGTCATGCAGTCCCTTCTTCCAACATTTGTTATTAACAAATGAAGATCTCTGCTTAGTTAAGACTTCAGTTCTTCATCTGTAGAAGTTGTAGCACACTGAAAGTAACTTCAGTGTCCTTAGTGCTTCAAATGGACCATAGGCAATGGAATCTTAAAGAGGCAACAGTAAGCAAAAAGTGGTTCACTGCAGCACTGTATACCTCAGCTAGTTTCCTGCTAATTCTAAGTGGTAGCAAAAGCTTTCCCCCTCTATTTTGCAAAAACTGAATTTTTCAGTACCTGATGTGGTATTTTCTTCCAGCTAAATGACTTGCCCAGTATCCCGATTTCCAGAACCTGTAGCCATCCATTTCTCTTCGACTGTCACAGAATGGAGTATATCCATAAGGAGCACCATCTAGATTGAAATCTCTTAATTCCTTTAGATCTGTGCGCACAATCTGAAGGGAAAGGACATTTTATTTTTATTTGTAGAAGCCTGCCACAGGTTATTTTGAAACGCTGGTCAGGATTTAATTCAAACTGAGCAAACAGTTAAAGGAAGAATTACCTGTTACATGCTGCAGTCTTTTGCATTATGTATATGTAGTACGAAAACACAGCACAAAAGGTGTTTTCTCCCCTGCCCTTAGGGCTGGAGCAACTAAAATAGAGCTTGAAATAATCTGATAGGGGTTGGTTTGACAGCTGAAGTGCCAAATTGTTGCTTAATAAGCAGCAAGAATTCTCACTATACATGAACTCCACTGTGATCCTTTGTATCCTTTCCTCTTGGAAGTTTGCAAACCCTTCAGGGATGAAGGCTTTTTTATGTCTTTTTGACACAAATGTGGTGGCAGTAATACTACTCTAAAAATACCACTCTGGTGGAAAAAAAATGCATTAATATCTCTTTTATAAACAGAGCAAAAGCTGTCTAAAATGAGAACAGTGTAGCTGGAAATTTATCCTAGGTGATACTTCAGCGTAAGTCGTAATGGTTTAAACTGACATGGGATCATACAATGCCAAAACACCTAAGGCATTTTATACTTATGTGTTGATAATCTGTACTTCTCAGTTTCATATATGTTTTTGAGGGAGTATTTTTGGCAGTTCTCACTGCACGTGTATCCTGTACTTTCAAACCTTTCAGTCAGTAAGCACATACAAAGCCTTATAGACACCGTTTGCTTTGCAGAAGGACATGGCTTCGTGCACAAGGGATTTGCCTTCTCGCTCCTCTGAAAGCCACTCAGATCTGGCCAAGTTAAAAGCAGGGGGGTGAGCGGGGGAGAGTGTTTCGTGACTTAGGAAAATACCGTATGTGGTAAGTGATCTGCAGGCTGGGAGAACAGACGAAACTGGAAAAATGGAAGGGTGAAACAAGAATCTATTTGGCAAACTAGCTGGAATCACAATGAGTGAACGAGGAACCAGACAAAAGTAAAAGACAGGCCAACAAAACCAATCTTTGTGGGAACAGGCAGAAAAACCAGCACTCACTAAAGCATGCTATAGTTACAGAATCAACCTTCAGTCATGCCTGCGAAGGGCTCAGACTTGCAACCTTTCCAATAATACAGAAATTGTATTCAAGAACATGGTATTCTTAGAGAAAAGAAAAACAGAAAAAGAAAAAAGAAAAAGATCAAGTAATTCCAACCTCTGTGTTACCTGATCAGCATCCACAAACAGGATTTTATCAACAGCTAATGGGAAGAGCACATCTAGAAAGAGGATCTTGTAACCCCAGATGATACGCTGTTTCTCTGTTTGCTGATGAAGCCAGCGCGGCCATTTATACTGGACAAGCTCATACTGGAAATTATACTTGTCTGCCATGTATGGGATGAACTCCTGCAGAGGGAGGGGGAAAAAAAGTAGCTTATCTCAGTTCTTTGTTCCTCTGCAGGTAAAAGAAAAATGCATTACAAGAGATAGACTTCAGTCCTATAATAAAGCATAAAACATTAGAAAATTAAATACCACAAAGAGTAACTACAGTTTTATTGTTACTTCAAACAAAGACATAACCTCAAACTGAACAATCAGTACAAATTGTAAAGCCAACTATCATAAGACAACTAAATATTTTGGCATTTTTCTCCACACAATTACTTATGATGCATTTTATAGTGATCCACAGATCAGTGTAAAAGAATGCATTACTCAAATCACAAAATTTCACAGATGGGAGAATTATTATTTAGGGCTGTACAAAGCAGTGTAAATGGGAATAATAAAATGAGAGAAAAGAATTGGGAGAAATTTTTTACTAAAACAACTTGGCCCACTGTCAAATCAGTTGACATTCTCATCTGTAAGGCCTCCTCTGACACGGGGAGAGTACAGGTTTAGCCAAGGGATGCTGGTACAACACAGCCATTAGGAAGGGAGGGGGGAAGCATATTGTTGCACCACCCCAAGAGGTGACTGACAACAGCAGAGTCACAGCACAGCCCATGTTTGCAGCAGTGGGGACACTGCCAATTATTTCCCCTTGAGTTTATGTTGAACAGGCAAGATTCTCTAAGAAATGCTACTTCCTAATATTAAATGTTAAAAGCTGCAAATTCCGGAATGTTTTGACATCCATTTACCTCTGGGTTCTGTTTTGAATCCTGCCGTTTGTTTTATGATGTACCACATATAATTGATAAGTTTTTCCAGGTATACTCATGTAGGGCCCATGTCACTCTTTACCATGCACCGCTCATGTACTCTAGTCAGTCGGAAACATGATTTTAATGTCTCCTCTTATGAAGCTCTCTCCATACCTAGTCACAGGCGCCGCTTCTCTGGTAGTTTTTTTTCCTCTATAATCTTTCAACCCTTATGTATTAGATGTAAGTTTATAGCCCTGAATTTCATCTTAAAATCTACACCTTTATCATGCGAGTCACAAAAAAAAAGTTCAGATTCTTTCAAGTATGATTTTCCTAATGTGTGCTGTTCTCTTAAATATTTACGTTCAGCATAAGTCCACTATCAACCTTTCTGTTATTCCTCAAAGCTTTCTAGGCAGAACCACCAGCTTATAGCAACTAGATGCTTTGTCAAAATAGAAGGTATACAGACAGGTAACTGTACATATGTTTACACAATAATATGATGCACAAGTTGTAACTTTTTTTTTTTTTTTAAAAAACTTTTCCCCATGATAGAATAAATTTCTAATTAGTAACAAACCTTGAATGTAGGTGATAAGTAGTTCTTCAGAAACCAAAACTTTAAAGGAGTCTTAGTATGTTTCAGCACAGACAACATCATTATGCTATCAAAAGAAAAAAAATAAAGCATTTACAGGAAAAACTGCCACCCACTAGAGATCAGCTGCATAACAGATTACAAATTGCTGTTTTACATTATTAGACTAACTGCAGTTACGTGTCAGGTAACTGATCTTCACACATGAAGAAAAAGTGGGTAGCTTCAGCCTATTGCAAATTGCTTAATTTTATCTACAAAATTACTAAACCCCTAAATATCTATGTACTTTAACTAGTCAGAGAATATGCAACCTGTTGGCTTTCACAATCCTTTGAGAACAGAAGTTCAAATTACTTTCCAAAGCAATTACAACTTATTCTGTAATTTCTTAACAATACATTTGTATTTGATTATATTGTAGCAAGAAAATTCTAGGACAGCAACATACCATCTGTTAAACTAAGTCTATTTGGAACCTATGAATGTTATGCAGACAAAAGTTCCTCTAATACAGTAGATGCAAAATCTAGAGGATTTCTGAGCTGTTGAAATTTTTTTTTTTTGCTTAATATTCTTGCAAATTCTAACCTTTTTCCTTGTGGAAAGCAGAGCACCTCCACCATTTGAGACCCCCAGATTATAAATTCTGAACTAACCGTAGGAATCTTTCATATAGGTGCCCTGAAGCCACAGAGAATATATTTAGTACATCGTCTTTATCCTGTTTCATATCTTCATTCTTTTGTCCTCCTGTAAATCCCCTGAAAGGACAAATGTGTTTATATAAAGGACAAGATAGTAAGGCCCAGCTATATAGGAAAGAGTCCAACAAAAGAGTGCAACAGATTATAAAGTGCTACAATGTTGGTTTCATATAGTACAACTGTGGGGTTTGGTGTTGTCCCCCCACACTGGTCAGGGTATCCTCAACACGGCAGAGTGCTGCAGACACAGACATGGAAGACCCAATAGCTTATATATGAACATATATTCAATTGAAAGATTGCTGGCTGAGATGCAGCTTCTGGAATGTTTTCAGGCTCCCAGGTAGCACTGGGGGAAGGGAAGGTTAAGCAGGTGCAAAGCAGTAGCTCAGTTCTCTAGAAACAGAGGGGTCCTGTGAAAGATAAGGAGTTAGCAAGACCTAAATTCAAGCAGTCTTAATAGATGGCTGTGGAATATCACAGACCTAACTGTATCATGAAATAGTTTTCCAGTTTCAAGAGAGTTGCAGGTTATTATAGAATTAGTTTTACCATTTGAGAGATTCCCAAAATCCAGATTCGTTCTCACTGGTACCATCACTTAGTAGATCTTCATTCATCATATCTAGTTTTTTCTGAACCTGTAAAGCGTAACATTGCTTTAGTGAGTGGAACCACATATTGGGCAAACAGCTATGGAGTGTTATTTTGACACTGGCGCTGTTTGTATCCATTTGCATTAGGTTACCTAAGCTGTCTGGAGAAACAGCTCAGTAGTGAACTGACATTTTCAGAACGGATTCCAAAGCTGTTTTCAGACACTGAAGGCAGGTTAGTCTAGATGGTTAAAATGCTTTGCTGAGAGGTGTTTAGTGACCATCCTTGATGATGTAGACTGGCACAGAAAAACCCTCAAGCAAACCAACGAAGCCCCCTGCAAAACCTAACACACCTCAACGGCACTTTCTGTTTCCAAGAGGTATTACTGCCCACTGAGACTCCAAGGCAGATACACAGACAAAGCAGCAAATCAGGAGAATGCCGCAGAATTAACCCTAGCACAAGTAAATTCTATGAGGAAGTGTGAACCCGGATCTGTTATAACCATCACTTATTTATCAGTTGTCCTCCTTAAACTTTTCAGCTATGCATTATCTGACAGGCAACCCTAAGAGCCAGTAGATGACTAATTTACCTTTTTTTTTAATGTATTCTCACCTACTCTGTATCAGATTGATAGAAAATTTATTACCAGATGAGTCAAATTTGTCTGTAACAGATAAAATACTCAGTGGATACACTGAATGTTTATTACTAGACATATATAGGACATTTAAAACTGGCTGGTTTTTTCTTAAGTTGTGAGCACAACTGAGTCAGTAAAATGTGAGCATAATTGTTTCTCCTGGGCAATCAAAAGGAACAGCAGCTACATGTCATTCTCGCCTGGGTGAAAAAAACAAAACCAAGTCTATAGATAATTCTCTCCATTATAGATACTGTGATGTGAACTTTGTGCAAACTGCCTCAAATGTATGCTTGTAGGAAGGGATCATCAGGCCTTAATCAAAGTTTCTTTCCCACTATTGGTCAAACAGTCTTTTTTAAGAGCAACTCTAATTTTTAAACTCACCTTCACTTTAATAATTTTGCTCTTGAAGTTGTTGAGAACAACAATAACTTCGCTAGCTTCAGGTGGAGAGTCTGTGCCATCATGGCTGAAAATACAGTAAAATACTGACCTTTACTACAAAGCAGAAATATGTTCTTTATTTCTTCTACACATTTTTCTACCTGGTATTAAACCTTAGCACTGTAAAACAGGTTTGAGACATGCAACAAAGTAACAAATACATGTATTTGAACACATACTTACTGGGGTTTTAAAATTAATTAATTAATTTCATCTCACATAACTTCAGTACAAAATGTAATTTGCTGTTCAGTTCACTACACTTTGGCAAGGGAACTGTTAGATTCACATATTACAATACCTACCTACTTCAAAGGTTTCACAAGAAAAAAATTAAAGTATTTCTTATACTGTCCTACCTGTAGATTCTGTAGATATCCTCAGATCTGCCCTTTCTGAGTCTTAGAGTCCATGCACCAGGATTGGCTTTTAACTGGAAGTAACCCTGTAAAGCAAGAAGAATATTTGTCAGTTTCCAGAAAGTGCAAAGGTAGAAAAGCAAGTTTTTAAGTCATATATTTTGACCCACTGTTTTATACCTGAAAATAGTTATTTGTAAGCCAGCTGATTAACATAACCATAAGGCCTTAAAAAACCCAGAGAACAGAAGAAAAACCCCAAAAGTTCCATTGAAAATCATTGGGTTTTTTTTCCTGAGAGACCAGAGTATGAAAAGGTCTAGCATTATTTGTTAGATGACAGAAAGTCTTCAGGGTGTCCTGATGAAACAGTGCAATCCCAAAGTTTTTTCTGTAAAAGTTTGTCTTCACGAAGGAGTGTATGAATTTCAAAACACTAGCTGGTAACTACACAGCAGTCCACGAAAGGTCTGCCTACAAAACAAAATTTAAATCTATTTTGAAGCTCTACAGACTGGTACTTCAGCTACAGCAGGAAACAGTAACATAGTTTATATGTTACAAGATATCTCTTCCACAGAACTTAAAAAATTACAATGTGAAATTCAAATATTGTGTACAAGCCTTGTTGAAGTTTCAGGCTCCAGATCTAAATATTTTCTTCTGTGATTTAGATTATTACACCTATAGAAGATATAAACATTTGTAGTGGTGCTTCAGTGTCCCACCTGGTTTTGTACAGTGACCCCAAATGCATGCAATTCCATATGTGAACCAGTCTGCTTTAGGGAAAAAAACAAAACAAAACAAAAAGCACAGGGCATGTTCCTCGTCTTTTCATACCCCTTCACAGTATGGACACGGAGCTGAGGAAGAGGATTCCCAGATACAGCATTGTATGCTGTGGTACATACACTTTGGTTTAACTAATTAGAAAAAAAGATACCTCCAAGCCATTAAGCTTTATTCCCCAACATACACACATGCAATGTGATCACATATAAAGTAAGGGTCATTGTCTTTTCTACAATAAGAAATATTACATCATTATAGGATATACTTTGGCTAAGAAAAGGTGCAAAGAAATAGAAAATGAGTGTAAGAATTTTAAAATAAATATTTAGCATCGGTGAACATTTTTTCCTTACTTTAATACATTTAAAGATTCCAAAAATCACAATAGGCAATTTACTCCAGTTTTTCACTAACATTACATATCAAGAAAATATTCCAGTGGCTAACTGCCCTTGCCATAATTTCAGTCCATTACCTCTCTCATTGCCCAGTGTGAACATTGAAAACAGATTGATCCCTTATGCAGCTACCTTATAAAGGCAGCTGCAGGGAACAATCATACGCTTGGATTTCCATCACCTTTTCTCAACTAAATTAAGCAATTCCCATTCTTTCACACTTCCTGTGTTTTTTAGAATGCCTACTATTGCTGCTGACTCTCTCCATTTGTTCCATAGATCTGAAGAAATGGGTCCCAAAACAAGACAACTGTCCACCTAGGCTTACAGTACCAGAGTGGATGGTCTAAGCAGTACCCTGTCTAGAAAAAACAGAACTGTCTGACCTTCCCCGGAAAGAGGTCGCTTAAGAATATTGGCATCATTTTAAGATATTCCCGAAGACCCTTCTCAGCAAGCTGAAGGGAAAGGAGTACCTCTTGAAAAAGGTAAGAGACATATAAGTACAGTGCAAGGTTTTAGACATCAATGTTAGGAATGATGTGGTTCTGATATATTTGCAAGCAACTGTGGAGTGTAAGTAACACCACATATCCGTAGCCCATATGCTAGAAAATACTCAATGGTTTATGCAAGTGATTGTGCTGACTGTAGGACCAGTAATTTGTTGCCAGTTTCAATCGAATGCTTACCAAGTTGGCCATAACAATGGTATCAACAATGACAGGACTGGTTGAAGTTCCCAGTGTAAACTGGAGTCCCCGAGGTGGCTGTCCAGTAGTAATATCATAGCAGTGTCCTTCCAGAAGCAGATACTCCAATTCATATTCTGCAGCTACAATATTATCCACCTGTAAGAAGGAGATACTGCTGAATTCAGCACTAGCTCTGAAGTGCGAATTTTTAGCGATTCAGTTACTCTCTAAAATAGCCATAGTAATTAAGTAACACTTACTTTATTTTACCAGAGTAACTTTATTAAATGAATACCTCAAAAGCCTCAAAGAGCTCAGCTCCTTTGAGTGATGAAATTCACACACATACCATTAAGAGTGTCCCTGACCAAAAAGATTTGAATCTCAACTGGTAAGATGCTAAGATAAGAAAAGGGAAGGACTGTTGCTCTATTTCACAATTTTTTTTTTTTTTTTTTTTTTTTTTTAACATTTACTGGAGAACATAATCAAGTAAGTGATAGGTCTGGCATCTCATAAAAGATATATGATGGGCTCCAGAACTTTGAATCTAAACCTGTTTAAAGCTAGTCTCATCTAATATTTATCTTCTGAAATAAACATTTTGTTTTGCTCTGCATTACTCTTACAGTGTGCTAGGGTACTGTCAGAAAGACCAATTCCTTTTTTCTACACCAAACAAAAGTGCCAAGAAAAGCAAAGAAAAGTTAAAAAAAACCCCACAAACCCAAAAAAACTTGGGTCCCTACCAGGCTAAATTCAGATGTAGCCTGAGGACACTACATAAGCAAAATATTAGTCTAATCTCACAAAGCATCTTCTCTCATTGCACATCTGAATGACAGTTTAATTGCTATAGCACCAACAGACTGCATATTAGGAATTGGAAACTGTGCACCTGCAAAAGTAAAGCTGCTATTTATTTGGAGGCTCAGGATGGTACTTTGAATGCCTGAAGCATTTAATCCCCCTCTCTCTCAGGCTTTCAATTAATCTAAGGCAGGGCATGGGAATCAGAGGCTTGAAATGCATAGTAGTGTCAGACATTTGGTGGTTCATTTATGGCTTTACAGTTAGGTTAAGAGATGAAAAGCAAAAAAAACCCCAAACCCAAGAAAAACAAAACAGACAACAAAAAAACACCACACAACAACAACAAACACCCAATTTCCTAGATTTCTGAATAACTAATACAGGATTAGCAATATCAGACTCTACCACTATACTGCATCATATTCCCAAACAGTATTAGAGAGATGCAAAAGTAAGAGGAGACTAATTATATAATCTTCAGTGAGAAAGTAACCCATGTTTGTAATGACCACAAGGTTGTACAGACTGTTGCTTTTCAAGAGGCCTACTTGTAAAGGGTTTGACAATGTTGTTACACATGCAGCGAACAGGTTTCTGTACTGCAGGAGTCACCTGCACAGCCGGGTGCTGTGGCCTGTCTTGGCTGGTTTTGAAGCCTGAACTTCCCTCTCACCTCCAGGTGAGGGTTGAGAGGTATCGGTGGGGAAGCTTATCCTGCCAGCCCATGCCATACCCATTCTGCAGATGAATAGAGGAGTTCAGCCTCCAGAGCTGTCAGTCTGGTATCTTTTGCGTATGGTGGATTATACATTGTAAAATTACTGGGTTTAATATATATCTGCAGTTCTCCAAGGCTTATTTCAAGGGAAAAGACGATTTGACCGCCTCATTTAACTTTTATTATTTAACATTGCACCCTGAAGTCCAAAATTTTCGACTTTGCATCACACATGGATTTTCTAACTTTTAATATACGTAGTTTTAGTTCCATAATAACATGTTAGTGTAGTGCATTTTATAACCACTTACTAGCCCACTATTTCTAGATCTTCTGAAAACTTAAAGTTAACTGCTAACAGCCAGGGGTTAATAATTAGCCACAGGAGTGTTTGCCAGTAACAAAAGCTGTGAAAATGAACAGGTAGCTAAAACTGGCTTGGTGGCTTCTCAGAGCATGGGAAAGTAAGCAGAATTTACTTACTGGAACAGGACTCAGTTCTTACTTCAAAATTTCTAAACAGAGTTTAAAAAATAACAATCTGATTTTTCGTTGTGACATTAGCTGTAGGGAGCTCTAATCTGAAAGAATTTTTCAACTAATAAATTGAAAAAGTTATTTAATGACCAAAGACTGACTTTATTTCTAGCTCAGGACACTCTGAAATGTTATATATACACACACTCAAAGCATCTGTAGGATCTGCTTCAAGCCTACAGTGTTTTTCAATCTGTGGTTCAGGCATCCATGAGTAATTGAGAACAGCAATCTTACTGTCAGTGAGGTTTACCTGCATCCCTCCTAGAAAATGTTTAGGGGTCTGCAAACATAAAAGCTGTTCTGTCTTTATTAGCATTTTAAAATTCTACATTTCTTTCCCATTACAAAAATAAGCCCTGGAAAAACAACTCCATTTAAATGCAGTAATAGGAACACACTGATTTGTCTTACCTCCTCTAAGTAAATATTATCAAGGTCATATGGCGTTCTGACAGATTCCACCATCCAGCTCTCAGGAGTATTTAAGTTCAAAGTGAACAGTGGAGACTGGGGCATATCCAAAAACTTGGCAATTGGTCCTGGAGCAAAGCTGTTATCTGCTGCAAAAGAAATCTCCGACTCCAAAACATAGCGAAAAAAGCTGAAATTTCAGAAAGAAATATTTCACTCTTGTTGAACTTGCTGGCAGCATCGGCTTTCCCAAACCTCCAATGTCTCCAAGAAGCCCGATACAAATTTTTTATTCCCTCTTGCATACAGGAGGCTTTGTCCAAAGCAACACAGGTTGTTTTGACCTTAGAACAGTCAGAATTTTCATCCTGAAGGACCAACCAGAATGTGCAAGACTCAACCATTAAGATTAGTAAGTTATTTAACTTATATAAATATACACACACCCAACTTGTAAACCAGCAGAATTACCTCATGCTATCCACAGATTCCCAGATTCCCTGGGGCAAATCATGCTATTTTATAAACAAGCTCAAAGCAGTTATTGAGACTTCCTGTAGAACATTCGACCATGTTTCTGTGCTTGCATATTCCAACAGGTTTTTCTTCCTCTCTCTTCTTTTTAACCCTGGCATGGTATTGCTTACCTTTTCAGTGGCATGTCAGAAAGTTTGGACTGGCAGTTCATAAACACTCTTAGGTTCATATTTATCAATTGGTTCAAAACCTGAAGTAAAGTAATGAGAAAAAGACATCCCTTAAAATGCTAACTAGGAAAGCTGACCACTGTTTTTATAGACAAGACCTCAAAAAGGCATGTTACCTGCTCATTCTCAATCCTCCCTTCTCATTATTTGCTTTACCACACCCACCTTTTAATTGATGGTTTTAAGAACAGTTACCTGCTCCCCCACATTGCAGGCATTCTTTCTGGGATGCAGAGACTTTCCTCCTCAAGAACGGAGTCATTGCAAACTAAACCGTTAAAATGGTGAAACTAAAAACTATCTAGACGATACCTAACCATGATCTTACTAGTGTGTAGGATAGTGTAATTAGTTTTTCCACTTACAAATGTATTGTGCAACTCAGATGCACTATTAGAAGGCCATTGGTCACCACCCAGTCAAGGAGGAGGACAAACATTCCAAAATTACAGAATGGAGACAACTTTTTGAAATTGCCATAAAATGCATTACAACATTGTATACATACCAAAAGTAATGGAGCAAGTCTTTGAGCATCTCTGGTCACAGGATCAACAATAGCCACAACATCAAAGTATGTCTCCCCCTCTTTTGGTCTCAGTTTAACTGCACTAAACAGAAGAAAAACAATTTTAAAGTATCAAAGGTATGGATAAACATAGGAAAAACACTATCCATCTCACTCTGAAGTCAAATTACTTCCTAAATGCTGTGCACCTTCTGAAACTAGATAGAGAAAAAAATACATATATACATATATGTGTGTAGAGATATGTAGACAAAATTAATTTCTGGACTATCGCTATACCTTGAAAACTGTCGGGGACTTCCCTATTGGATTTTTTTTTAAGTTAAATGCAACTTAAAACCGTGGGACCGTTAAAGGACAAGGAAAAGCTGAGCAATTGCCAGCAATCCTATACCTGTATCGTTCTTCAAAAAAATGATATTCAATCCTTGCCTCTCCTTTTGGTTGAGCAGAAAGAAGAGCATCCACTTTCATTACCAAGTCACTTGCACTGAAAAGAAAAAGAAAAAAAAAAAGGTTTACAGATACTCAGAAAATGCATGTACTTATCACATTTCTGCCAGTTAGCAGCAAAAGAGAAGACAGACTGAATTCAGATACACAAACTAACACTTCTACTACCTCTCTGCACAAGCTCTGAAGAATTAAACATATTTAAAGGTTAATCCGCCATTAATTTAAACAGGTTGCAGCCCTATTACTGAGGGTTAAACCAAAGGGTTTAACTCTGTAACAAATACAGAACAGCTGGTATTTTAGGGGTCAACCACGCTACAGGCACCACATTCCTGAACCTCACCAACCTCTCTTAGACCTGTAAGTGATTCAGATCAAACCCTTGTTTCACAGCAGTCTTCCCATTTTACACTGCAACTCTAAGAACTAGGAAGCAATCCTGCGTGTGGAGAAACTTTTGAGAGAGGGGTCCTATCATTAAAAGAGAATTACTTCCGACAACTTCTTCCTTTTATTATTCCCATAAATTTTCAGTCTAGTATTTTAAGAATATATTTAATCTTGAAAATGTAAAACCTCTTGAAGGTTCCATGAAAATTGGTTTGTACATCATAGCTTTGCCAAGAAGCAATACTGTAACTTAAAGGTCTGTCAGCTTTTCCTGAATTAAGCAAGTCTCATAGATTTATAGTGACAGCTGTTTAAGTTGTTCATACCAAAAACCTGGTGAAGTCTGCCAAGTTCTACAGTGTTTTCCAATGCAGCAGATAATTTCAAAAGCTTTTGAAAAAACTTTGGTAGCATTCAAACCAAAAACCCACTGCTCTGTCCAAAACTAGCCGATGTTCAAACTATGCCCTCTTCCTCCGCCCTATCACCCTTATTTCTCTTTTCATTCCCAACACAGCAATGGATGCAAAAGTGTTTGCAATGCTGTTAAAACCTGTCCTCCTAGGATTCAGAATCACACAAGATGTCTGCACAAAAGACCTCATGGTTAACTTACTTGACCAGCCTTTAACAGTGAAGAAGCATCATGGCAAAACGTAATGCTAAATATGAGAGAAACTATCTTCTTAGCTATGAGCTCCAGCATACACACGCACGCCTATGGACTTCAGTTCTTTTGAACCTGAAGATGACTTTCTTTTGATTAGCTCACCTCTGTGCTTTTTGCAATAATTATCTAGAACTAGTATTTTCATTTTCTTATCTCTACCTCTTTTCCTACCATTTCTCTTTAAAAAAGTTAAAAGCAGTTTACATGATTTCATAGTACTGACAGTGAAATATATTACTAAAATCATTTTTATATTGATAGGCCAAGCAGCACTTAGCTGAACTGCAAACAGATTCAGAAAGCATACTCCAGTGTCTCATTTTGTTCCCTTCTTTCTGCTTTTAAATCAATACAGTAGTAACCCTACATATGCATTATGAAACCCTGAAGTATCAGAGGTAAATAGTTTAAAACAGCCTGTCAGTTAAAATTTAGCTGCGGGAAAAACCCTCAAGAAGTCTGAAGGCCCTAATATTAATGAAAAGTTAGGCTTCTCTTTCATTTAGAGGAGCAGAAAGGTAATCCGGTGCAGAAAGCATTTTCAAGAATAAATGTAATAATGTGCAGCAGTTTATACCACTTTGTAACAAATCCCAAGCAAAAATAACTCTTCTCTGCATATAGGCATCTTCTCTGTTGGTAAAGCTGTCACCAACCAGAGTCAATTAAACCTTGAATGAAACTTCATCTAGCTCAACACAGCAATGAATTCAGCCAGCCCCTGAGGAATGCATCACCACCCTCATTCTTTATTTTTTCAGTCCACCTGTATCCCTCCCCGACCCCCCAATCCAAGAAATCACTTCCTGAGCTTCTCAGATAACACAGCAGGCTGTTGCCGCCCACACTGCTGTGAACCAGGGACTGTGATCTCAGTGAGTACCAATACATTTACTGTTTCATGTTCCCTTGAACAGTTCTATAGCAAATTCCTACAGACTTGGGCACTTTCCTAGTTTCTTGTCAGTGAGGCTCCAGCTGACACAACTCCGCCAACTTCCATTACGAGGTAACAGACCAGCCACGGCAGGTTGCTACTAGATACAGATAACGAATCAAGAACGATGAACTCCAAGCACAGTACCATAGTAGGGGTTGCCAGTACTCTCAGAAGTACCTCCTGAATCTGGGGGATACAGTTACAGCTCCGTACCTCCAGGAGATCGTGAACTACAAAAAAGCCACTAAAGCACTTCAAACCCAATAAAGTTATTTTACATGTTTCTCCTTTCTCACTTGCCCCTCTGAAGAGCTGAGCCTTGACCACACGAACACATGCATGTTTGTTTATAGCACCTATTCAGAGTGTACTTGATAAAGCTTTCTCCAGGCTACAGAAAGTCACATTATCAGGAGTACCACCACTTTTTTGTAAGCCTCTTCACGTTTACTTACAGATCTTCTTCAAATCCCAGCTGCTGAATCTGCGATTTGATTTTCTGTCCTGATGTCTTTAGTATGATGTTCTCAAGGAGATGGAAGTCATCCTGATTGAACATCTCACCATCCTCTAATGGGCCAATAATCTACAAAGAAGGTGGGATCAGCATTATTAGGTAAGGCTACACTGAAACAAAATTAAAAGATGTATTAAATAAATACTCCAGCCCAGTGTCAGTGGGTATCAACTGTTTAGGCTGATACTAATGTCAATGGCAGCAGAGTTTAAGAGAGAATTCTAGCTATTGAGAGCCAAGAGTCCGAGACTAAGGCATAAAATAAATGCTTAAAATTTTCACTGAGTGCTTGGTTTGCAGAAATCAGGCATATTAAATTACACATGCAATGCTACTTCTTGAGGGGGCAATAGAATACCAGGCCAATTCCAGTAGTCCAGCAAAACTCCAGCAAATCTCACTCCTCTAGCCTTCAGAAGCCTAAAAGCTAAAAAGACAATTCTTGCTATTTTGATAATGAAAGAAATAGAATACTGCAAGTCATCGCTTGAAATTTTTAACCCATTAAAGCATAGAGTAGCCACTGGAACTTGCTTTTTTCCCCCCTAACTAGCAAGCAGATGACAAAAGAAAACAATGCTGTACACTGCTGGGTTTCATTATTTGAAGTGAAATACTATTGTAAGATAATTTGCCTAATCTAAATGGCTATTGTAAAAAGAGCTGGTGGAAGAGACCAAGGCACCTCGATCAGGGCCAGATACAGCAGCATTTTGCCCAATGAACTGAAGCAGCACAATCATTCAAATTTATCATCCCTTTCTGCCCCTGGACTCAATTCACTCTGTTATTGAGAGATCTGAATTTGTACAAAACACCAACAACTAACTGCACACAGTACAAAGAAAAGGTCACTGCAGGTCTGAATAAATCAAACTGGAAGCAGTCCTAAAGACTGCCGAGTCCTAAAGAAGGCTGAGACTCTGTGTCTGATCCCTACACACTGCTGCTCAAGGTCTGCTTCCTTCCCACATGTGGAATATCCCTTCTACTGTCTGCTGATTGATCTCACCCTTCCATTGCTGATCACAGCCCTCTGCCCCTTCTTCAGCTTTAGAACGTCTCTGCAATATATAGCGTGGGACAGAATAAAATCCACCTTGGGAGATTCAAAGGCTTCTTTGAAAATATTGATATCCATACCCTGAAAGAAAAGAATACTTGACATTGAAATGGGAAGAAAAGTACACCTCTGCTTTTTTTAAATGTGCCTTTTTTGTTTCCATTCAAGAACATCTTTGTATTTTGCTAAAATTTATCCTCAGGTCCCTTTTCTTTGTGGTCTTGCCTGTCACCTTCAAACATTATCACAACTTACGATGTGAAGGGCCACAGCCCTAGTAATTGTTGCTACTTAGACCAGTTGTTCCATTCTTCTGTTCTTAAGCGAGTCTTGCCTAACTTTTAAACCTATGTTGAGAAATGTAATTATAATTTTTTTCTCATCTTTTTAAAGAGATTATAGTTCTCTCTTAACCACCCAAGAAACAACTGACTTAAATAGATTCCTGAATCTGCATTCCTTTTGACTTTTTAAAGTTATGTAGCTTTGACATGTATGAGGATTTACTTTTTTTTTAGATGGACTGTTATATTTAGGTAAGTTTACCTTTCAGAGCAAAAACCAAAACCAACACCAAAACCAACAGTGTTCTCTCCATTGTTACTGCATCTTTTGCATATGAACATACTACACTAAAAAATTCATTAGAAGAACAAGCGAAGTACCCTACCTTTGTAAATACCAACAAACATGCTTACCCCAACAGCAAATTCTAAGATGTCGGCTCCTGCCTCTAGTGCCTTTGCAATTTCTTCTTTTGCCATTTTGGTGATGAAGTTCTTGGCGTTATTTGACGTTTGTGTCTGTAGAGCTGCCCATATGGCTTTAGCGACAAGTGTATTCTGGCTATTTGGATCTTCACTAGGATTATTAATCATGCTGATTCGAACATTATTGCTGGATTTCTGTGTTTAACGAAACATGCATTAGGAAAGTTTTAGATTTCAGGTGTGTTTTAAATGAGAAGAGTAAGTCTATTATAATAAACTCTATAGCGGAAGCTTTGTATTTCTTAACCAGAAAATCAGATACCTAATTAGGTAAGTAACAGCACAAGGTTAAAAGGATGAATGAACTAATTTAACATCAAGCATTTAGTCTACGTATAGGCACCACTGTGACAGGAATCTTCTAGATAATACTGTGCTACATAAGACATACAGGACCATGGCCACTGCTCAGAAGTCTGGCAAAACAGTGATTTAGGAGTAAGCTCTCTATGATTCAATTATCTTTGTGGAACAAATGAGACAGGGCAGAGAGCAATGCTCATGTTCATCCCCAAATCAAAACACGGACATCTTCAATTTAGAACCATGGGCTTAAAAGAACATCTTCTCTTTATTATATTAGCATAGTGCCAAGAGGGAATTCTGTCCTAGTACAAGAACGTCAGCAATGTTCCAGCCCCTAGAAATAAGATGAGGCTGGAAATTAGAGACCCTGCAGGGAGAACCAATCTCCCCAGGTCATACAACAGGAAGAAGCACAACCTGTGTTTTTCAAGCCTCTACCTACTGCTTTATTAGCAATGCTAACCTGTTCAAATGAAAACATTACCTACCTGATGTTTAATTGCATCATACAACAATTGCCTCCCTGAAGGTTTATCAAAATCACCAACAATCCATAAAGTAACAGGTCTAACAAAGGAATCATCTGCAATTAAAAAAAAGAGTGGGAGAAATTTGAGGGTGAAGAGAAGGAAAGCTTCAGTTTTTCCCCATTTGGAGGAGAAATATGATGCACATGCAAAGGTTCAAAAAAAGTAAAATTACATAGGGAAGATCTGGATGAAGCTCAGCTATGAAGTCTGGCAAGACAAGAATAATAGTATTGGTATTATATTAGGTTTCATTTACCTCATTCATAAAACCCATATGGGACAGCATGCATCACTGTTTCTATGCTGGATTTTTTTTTTTTGTTTGCTACCTTTTTGATTTAGAAATTATAAAGGAACCTATAAATAACTTAGAGATTCCAACTAGGGTACAGACATACCGCTTCTTCGTATTGAAGCTGTTAGTTCACAAAATCAGTTTTGTATAGAGAAAAAAAGTGCTGAAGCAAACATGCATTTAAACAGCTTTCTTCATTTCCTGCTGGTTCTAAAGCCAACATTATAAAGGAACCAGAAAATTCCCAGAACAACAATATATGAAATGCTAAAGCATGAGTTACCATAGATCTCCTTGGAAGACATTCCTGGTCAAAAAGCAGAAAGGAAAGGGGGAAAGGAGAGAGACATTAATAATTCGATAGTAATCCCAATGTGTATCAAGAAGCTGCAGCACTGTACTGGGCATAACTGAATAACTAAAGTTCAAGTCCAACAAGCAACAAGTTTGTGATAATTTTTTTAGAATAAGCTTTGACTTTTTCTTCCCCTCAAATAGATTGATGCTTTATTTTCATGCTACAGCACTAATTATACTATATATTACCAATTTCATACCATACCTTGAAGGCATCATTCTGAAGACTGTTTGCAAAAACTGCCATGCCGTTACGACTTGGATGTTAACCATTCCTGTTATCTTCCCTCTTTAAAAACTAGCTTGACAATGCTATTTCAGTATTGTTGCTGAGCCAGCAATACATATAACTTTCCTACTATTTTAGAAAATAAATGTGCTACAGCATTACTGTAATCAGATAACAGTAATTAAATATCTTAGGTGACCCAAAACTGTCAAGTCATGGGATTGCAAATTAATGCACACTTTCAAATGAGCGCGTGGAGGTGTAGGTTTAATTAATACTCTACAAAGGGAAAACAAGAAACTTGTTCAGATCTAAGTGACTGAACATGAACCAAGGGCACATACGAGACAGAAGGAGCAATGGGTACATTTAAGGCAGTGCATGCAGATGGCAGTGGCTGGGGAAACTTGTGAGAGTCTAGTAAAGAAGACAGACAGGAACAAGAGGAATTGGTTCAAATGACAGCAGCTTATTGATGATTCCTAACTGAAATGGATATAGGAAAGGCCTGATTAAGCTCTGTATTATGTCTGTGCATGCATTTCTTACACTGAGAAGTACAGCTGAGTTTTAAGACTAACAGGAGACTTCATGTATAACTGTAATAAGATAATACTATCATTGAAAAAGCAGTACATGCACTGGAGCAATAAAAACAGCACAGACCACGTTAGGTGTTGTCTTATATAATGGGCAATAACAATTTTCTTCTAAATCCATGTAACTTTTAATAGTTTTGAATTGTGAGACAGAGAGCTAGAATGCCTTTTGTATTTTTCTAGTCAGTGTCACTGCAGGATCAGAACTCACACTGCTGCATTTCTGGTGGTCATTTGCAATATAGCAAGAGCAGGTTTGGTGGGACTTCGTTATTCACTGAAGGCTCCCCCCCCCTTTAAAGAGGGGAACACGCTTGTTCCATGTAGATGCCATGCCTTATTAAAAAAAAAAAAAAATCTTTCTTTTTAACACTTAGATTGCACCATTACCCACAGGCCTGAACAAGGCTCAATGCGTCTGTGAGTACTGTATATACAGTATATACTGTATACTGTATGTACTGTATATACACTTGGAAACACACATAAGATTAGATTTGGGTTCATAATCCATAACTGCAGATGTTACCTTTCTTTGTTAAGTAGGTCATGCTGTTTGCGACAGCAGCTGTCTTATCTTTGGAATCCAAAGTGGTAAATCTAGCAAAGTCATCAACATAAAAGTTATCTGAGGAAGAAAAAAGGTTTTAGATTCCAAAGCAACTATTCCATGTAAAATTAAAGAAAAATCACTACTATTACCAGAACATTAAGAACACGTGATGCTGCTTTTTATGTCTCATTTCCATGGTTAATATATAATAAGCTGAGGAATATATTTGTGTTGTCTCATAAGTTACATTAATAACTACATTGCATATTTGATATGCAGAAGTCAATTCAAAGAATTGTTCAAGTGTCACTTAGTTGAAGTTAATTTATGTACAGAATATACATTTAAAAATCCACTGTGTTACTATTTTTCAAGCAACTCAACGGTTTTTGCAATACTGTCATTACAGCAGAGTCACTGCATTGGGTGTTAATACATTTAGCCATGAAAAGTTCTAAAATATATGGCACAGCAAATCTTAAATACTTCCAGAGATGACTGTCAATCTCTGCTCAAAAGGTTAGAAATAAGAAACAAGCTGTTGCTTTATACATTTTATGACTGTTCTTGGCTTTTGCTAGCATTGCTAATTTCTCAACTTCATGAGTCATATTCCCCTAAAGATTTGTATAAAATCAAAACAAGTTCCTGTTCTGAAAAACCTGTAGACATTAATGTTGTTATGGTACATAACATCTCCCCCAGCACCAAGGCTAGAACATCACTTGGGGTGCTGTTAATACTTTGCCACTAGAGCTTTCCATTGGGACAGCAAAAGTCTTTGACTCAGATACTTAAGGTTTAATGCAATTAAAAGCATCCCTTACTCATTCCTGTCAGATCTAGGTACTCTCTGTCAGACATTAAGATTCTTGAATTAATTCTTGGAACAACATTGGGCTGGTTCATGATATACTCAACTACATCTTGGTCATTAGATAATTCACCCTGAAGGAAAAAAGAAAGAAGCAATATTTGTTACTTCACATGTATATTTGCCTTAGATAACTTTAAAAAAAACCCAAACAAACAAAAAACACAACAAAAACAAAACAAACCAAGAAATAATGCAAGTTAAGTTGTCTTGTGTATTACGTGTTCAGGGACTTTTGAGTCAGTTTTTCCAAATCTTGTTTCTCTCTAAAGTCATGGCTGAAGTCAGCACCTACCAGGTACACGGCTCGCTGGAAGATGCTTGTGGTTTCCAAGATTTTGTGCATTGTTACAGTTTCTAGGTCATCAGGATCCAGCTGATCTTTTTGAAAAGGCATTCCATTGAACAGCACAACAGGGAGAGGACCTACACCCGTTTGCTCATAGTAACCTCTCGCTGCCTAAAGACAGGGAAAGAAGTAGCTTTACCACGTCAGCCCATTACCACAGAGGTTTGTAACGTTTCCATGCAATATCCACACAAGTCTATTCTAAGCACACCAAGATGTCCTTCCAGCTTTTATATGATACAGAGAATATTAATTTTACACAGTGCATAAGACACTTTCTGTATCTTACATGGAGAAGATGTCCTTGTCTTTCAGAGTTTCAAAGCAAAAAAAGTTACTTCATAATACAGAAGTGCAAAATATTTCATTAAGTTCATACTGTAAATAAATTCATTCCAATGAGCACTTTCCAGTAACAGCAAAAAATGCACAACAGGAAGCAAATGCAATGCAAGCATTGATAGTTGTAACACAAGACAGGGTAGAGGTTTTTTCTTTCTATTTTTTATGAACATGTTTCTTAAACTTGTGAAAAAACATTTACTTGTGGGGGATGGGGTTATTATGTCAAGACGAATTTCCCCATTTCATGGGCAACCACTCCAAAATGCACCATCATTATTGATACTCTGTTATGGACAGAAGTTAATCAGGTTTTACTGTTTAGAGGTTCTTACTGAGGGCTTTCCAGACCTTTTAAGGACACAAACATCACAAAGTTCAGATCACATAAAAGAGTGCTCAGTGTTGTTTTAACTTGTGTCCTTCATATGGAGATAAGCTCTTTCTAAAGGCTTCCTTCCTTATCCAAAGGCTTTGCAATGTTTTAAGATGTGGTTGTGCTGAATGGTGTTAGATACACCAGTTGTAGCAAGGCCTCCAGAATGGCCTCTCAAGTCTTCTGGAGGAGAGCACTTTGCATGTGTTAGGAGTTTCTTGGGCGGGGTGGTTGCTTTTGCTTTGTTTGGGTTTGATTTGGCGTCCACTCTGTAAACTGAAAAGGCCTGTCCTGTCATACAAAAATGTCTGCCTTACTTTTATTGGTTTTGATTTCCTCAAAATGCTTCTCCCTTCACTTTCCTACATCGGAAGATGGAAAGCATGTGTGCATACAAGCGTATTTATACAACCCTGACTGCATTCTTTACGTTTACAGATGTAGGCAGTATCATCTGTGTTACACAGCTATTGTAGACAGTATTGTCATTCTTTCTTTTAGAATATAAGACAAAAATACATAACCATCCCCCTATAGAACCTCAAATAAAATCAGCTTCATCTCACATATAAGTGATCCAATAGTGATCTGCTCTCCCAGTTTTCTCCATACAGAAAAGTATCAACTCTAAAAATAACTTTAAGAAATTATTTGAGGAAGATTGTTGAATGCCTTGTTGTGCTCGTTTTGGCTGGGATAGAGTTAATTTTCTTCACAGTAGCTAGTATGGGGCTGTGTTTTGGATTTATGCTGAAAACAGTGTTGATAATACAGGGATGTTTTCATTATTGCTGAGCAGTGCTTACACAGGGTCAAGGCCTTTTCTGTTTCTCACCCCACCCCACCAGCGAGGAGGCTGGGGGTGCACAAGAAGTTGGGAGAGGACACAGCTGGGACAGCTGACCCCAACTAACCAAAGGGATATTCCGTACCATATGACGTCATGCTCAGCATATAAAGCTGGGGGAAGAAGAAGGAATGGGGGGACGTTCGGAGTGATGGCGTTTGTCTTCCCAAGTAAACATTATGCGTGATGGAGCCCTGCTTTCCTTGAGATGGCTGAACACCTGCCTGCCCATGGGAAGCAGTGAATTAATTCCTTGTTTTGCTTTGCTTGCGCACGCGGCTTTTGCTTTACCTGTTAAACTGTCTTTATCTCAACCCACGAGTTTTCTCACTTTTACCCTTCCGATTCCCTCCCCCATCCCACTGGGGAGTGGAGTGAGCGAGCGGCTGGGTGGTGCTTAGTAGCCGGCTGGGGATAAACCATGACACTTGCTATAGGAAAGGCATTCTGAATTCATCATCGTTACTTTATCTCTCTCCCAGACATTAAGCCCCTTGGTTTTCTTATGAACCATTCCATCACCTTGATTTTTTTCAAGCAACTTTAAATTCTCCAAAAGACTGCATACCAGAATGAAAGCATGACTTATGAGTCACAAGAACGTTATCTTGGTTCTGGTACACATAAATATTTTTTTTTAAATATATATTACAATATATTATGTATATTATATAAAGCTTTGTGCTGAACATAAATACTTATTAAAGTATTACTAAAAGTCACCCAATACGATAACAAAATAGCTACCTGGTTAGTAAGAGAATTGGATCAAGAAATTGTACATAACTGTATTTTCAAAACAGTGTTGAAACAAAAAAAGTGAAAAAAGCTCTATTTCATGAATTCTTACCTTTCTGTTTTGATCATAGGCAGAATCAATTCCCAGAATACTGTTGACTTCCACATAAGGATACTGTTTCTCAAGAACACTAACCACATGCTCCACTTTCAGCTGATCTCCTGTTTTTACTTTGTTGTATATCTGAAAGGGGAATACAAATGCAAGTTTACAGCTGTAACTGTAAACCTTCTGTCCTTACCAAAGGTAAGTTGACCTGTCACCTGTATTCCAGTAACGATAAGGCATTAACAGCCAGATAGCAAAACATATTTTCACATTTATTAGCTGCAATAACAGCTCCTAAGCACTTGTAGCTCTTATAATTATCTTGCTTTACCTTGTAGTCATTCCAGTGAGATTGGACAGAGGTAAATGTCATTTATTTCTTTAAATAATAACTTGCATCTTTAATTAGAAAAGGTATTTGAGGGGGAAAAGCAGTGCTTAGGGGGAAAAAAGGCTCAAGTAAAGCATATCTGAAGAACTGTCCTTCCCTTCAGAACTCAAGACATGTTTATAAACAATACAACAGACCTCACACAAAGTAGGTAACTGTTTCCCTCTTGAAGACACAAGATTTTATTTTGACTTACAAATACATACCAAAAGAAATTAGAATAAAAGTCACCAGCAGTTTAATGTTACAGTATGCCCCAGCTTGTAGATTTGTACAATGTCAAACCACAAGTGAAAATGCATTTACCAGCACCTATATTATCCTTTGATGTGGCTAAAGTACGCAGCAGGAACTGTTCAGAACAAATTATAATATTGCAAGGATATGGCACTTTAGAACTCATTGGCAGAATGAGCAGAGGCAGGATCAGAAAAATGTGCAAAAGTGTTAAGTGTCACATTTAAATCCAGTCTCACTTGTTAAGGTTAGGTCAAAAGCACTTTACGAAGAAACATGTATTGTGTGGTACTGGTATTTGGAGATACTTTGAATACTCACCGCATCAAAGAAAAATTTCTTCCGTTATCTACATACTAGCACATTAACATACTCTTACATACATGGAAAATATTAAAACATTAATTTCCCTCTTAAATGAATACTTACAGACATGACAGTCTGGAAAGCGTAATTACTGTCCATTTCTTGTGCCACGTAATTGTATGTCCTAAGGAGGGCAACACCAGGATCCTGAAGTCCATCAACGTCTTCCGAGTCGTCAACCACAAAGACTAGTCCTATCCTGCAACCAAACAAATCCCCAGATTATGAATCTATTATACTTATAAATAATCAGCTCTTCATACAACTGTCAGCTATGATCATCATCTTAGACAAAGGCTTTTTCCGGAATAGACTGATAAGATTTTGAGCACAGTGGCCAGGAATCAAACTTAGGACATGTAATCTCTAATGGTGAGTCCATCGGAACCTTGCTTTTCATCTCTCTCTCATCCAAAGTACTTGCTTTTAAATTTCTTTTGGACTGTTAAAGAAACCAAACTCTGTATTGCTAGTAGCAAAAGTTATATTAAAAAAATTTTAAATAAGAAACAGTATTTAGTAAATGCCCTTCCCAACCACCAATACAAGATATCTAACATTTCTACAGTGTCCTGCAATGAGAATTTTTACAGTTGCAAAAGTCACAAAAATAAAACTGATGTAAAAAAAATTCCCATTAAAACATAGTGATTACCTCAGTGGGATGTGGTTACTGAAGAACATCTCTGCCACATTCAGTAATTCTGCCGTGGTCTCGTGAGTAGGATCGACTATCAGCACCTGCATATAAATTGCAAGTGAAAAGTTTCTGTTCCTTTAAGAAGTCAAGATATGGGTTTTTGATTAGAGATAGCTTCATTCAGGTCTCTGTGCAGAATTATCATCAGTCCTATTTTATACACTGCCAGGGAGATGAGGCCCACTAAATAAGTTTCTTCTAAAGTCTTTAAGTCCATTGTCTAAAATACCCTGTCTAAACCACTCCTTTAACCAGAAGAGACCAGACTACTTAGGTACTTCATCTTTACCTCAGTATCCCCTAGCATCTAGGCTTCTGCCTCTGCACGTACACAAATCCACCCATTAAGATGTGGATGGGAGACAGGCATTTGTCAGAGCTGAGGAACACAGCATTGCTCCGCTCAACCCCCTGGAGAGCTGATGCTGCTAAGACATTCTCAGAGCAAGCCCAAACCCAGACAGAACTGGGCCATGCAGAATGAATTTAGGGCCCTTTATTCATGCCAAGTGTTGCCTTTTAATTTAATAGTTTCAATGTTAAAAGTACTGAACTCCAGAGAAAAAGGTAACGCATTAATGTTCCCACAGCTTGAGGTGGTTCAAGTCCCTATTTGCACTAATCAGAGGAGTCCTTTTTTCTATAGGACCACTCTGCCACTCGACAAGAGTTACAGTGCAGAATTTACAAACTCCTTATTAAATCTAACTTAAACTAGTTTACCTAGAGACTAAAAGGACACCCAGGATTAAGCTGAGGACTGATGATCGTCTTTTGAAGTCTTGGTGCAAGAATTCTTTCTAACTGAAACAGCTGAAGTTGGTCTTAACCCTTTCAAGAAGATACTAATTAACAAATTTGAGGGATTTCATTAACCAACTTCAGGTATTATCACAAAGTTGAAATGCACCAAATTCTCACTTGTCAGGTGATAGTTTTTACCAGTGATGAAGCAATCTGTGGTATCTAATAGATGCCAGAGAATCATGCTCAGTAATCTCAGAATCTCAGCCATAACTGACTAGTACAGGTAGAGCAAAACCTTTTAGAAAAGCATCCTATCTTAAGATATTTAAGTGACAGAGAATCCAACATATATGGAGGTAAGTTGGAAAAGCTAATGTCCCTGCTGTTGAAAAAAATGCACATTTCATTTCTAGTCAGATTACTACTTACAAAATTATGGAAGTTTTTTCTAATTTGTCTAATCACGCCTGGAAACGTGGGACGCAGCAGTTCTTGCACATTGGAAGGCCAGGAATTATACCGACTGTCAACTTCAAGGTTGTTGATCCACTTAAAAAAAAAAAAAGGCATTTAAATGATTGACAGTCCTCCTGCTCGAGTCTTAGACTGTAAAATACTTTAAAGTCAGATACTATATTGAGAACTGTATGAATAAAAAGTTAAGCTTTTTAAAAAGAGCTAATTATATTTATAACCTTATTTTTCTTTTTTTCTTCACTGCCGTTTCAGAGCTGATTGTGAGGTAAGAACAGAAGTTCCCCTGACAGCTTAAGAATGCACTGCCCAATGGCAAATAAGGTATTTCTTATATAAAACCATACGCACTGAAATAGCAGGGCTTCTGATGTCCACAGCATAGTCAGAATCTGATGGCTGGATATTCAACTTCAGAACATTGTGCAAGGAAAGACCCTCAATTCCTAAGCTGTGCAGGCCTTCCATAACATGAGCTTCATTGCGTAGCACATCAATCAAGCTGGAAGGAAAAGAAAAAATGTTGTTGAATTTTAAAGACACAGCAAATAACTTGATCTTATGCTAAGGGTTAACAGATGAAAGGTTAGACAAGTCTGCCATGTCTGTGCATTACTTCTTACTTATCACCTATTTTTAACTGTCCTAGGAAACTTGAGATAACTTAAACCTACTCAATTATATTATATTTCTAGGAAAAACTACATTAAATAAAGATAACTAAAGCGTGATATACATATGTAATTTCAATTCCACATTATTGAAACAAATCTTGACAAAGATATAGGGTGGTTTTCAGATGAAAACTTTACAGTGGTTTATCCTTTGAGAATCAGTCTACTATCTTCAGAATAAAATCTGTATGTTTTGGAGACCAAAATCTTACTAGTCACAGCACAGATCAAAAGAACAGTACAAAGGTGGCTTCCCATTCTAATATTCAAGGGCATTCCAGTTTTCACATCAGCTTTTTTTTTGGAAATGCACTTGCGTAAGAGAAGGAACCATGATTTGCTTTTTCCACTACTTAACAATTAAACCTAGTCTAGATAGAGACTTTGTGAAGAAGGTTCAAAATTGTCTAAATTACTTTATTATCTATGCACAAGCAGGATGCAAGCTCCTGAACAGGATACAATTATTCTGAAAAAGAAAACATTCCTACCTAAATATGTCCTGAGTGTCTAAATCAATAAGTAGTCCATTGATGAACAGGGCAGAATCTCCTGGTTGTAATCCTAATGTTCCTTTGAAATACTGAAAGAAAGTAGAAGGCCATTAGAAGAATGCCCTGCACAGAAAAAAATTACTAGAGAGTTTAACGTGTCAAGAGTTGTAGATTTTATCCCCCTTATTGCATTACATTACTTCTCAACTACAGTCTTGGCTAACTTTGTGCATCCATACCAGAGGAGAAAACAACTGAAGCTATTTAGAGCATAGATACATAAATGGGACTTCTAATTGTTTCTGCATGATTCGGTAGTGCATTGGACAGTCCCTGAGTAGACTTTTTAAAGATAGTCAGATTAAATAATTAGAAATGCTTGAGAGAAGTAATTTGATTTTTTTTTAGCTAACAGCCCACAAAAAAAATGGACAAATAGCATCCAGTTACCTGTCTTAGCTCTTTAACACGCGGTCTTGGGCAAAACAGACTGAAACTGTTGGATATTGCGTGGAGCTCACTAGGGGAACTAACTACTGTGTTTAAGGTACCAGTTAAGTCCTGACCTAGTGGATATGTTATCAATAAAAAGTAGATGAGCTGTCATTGTAGTCTGATCTCCCCAAAATCAGGCAGCACACAAATGGAAAAAGTCTTATCAATATTTTGGAATGTCTTCCAAGTACCTCTAAGCAGTACCCCATTTGAATGGATACTTGCCCCTGAATTGAAGCGCCATCACAGAGAACAATTTTGAATCAGGAGAGGTGAATAAAACACAGTCCTTCTGAAGCAAATTTCCCAACTCTAGCATGAAAAATTCTGTTTAAAAACTTAAGAGGTATTGGAAGAAAGCAATGTCATGTTTGTCTTGCAGTACCAGTTACAAAATTCTATTAAGAGGCATGATCAACACTGAAGGAGAAACAGAGTATCTGGATATTTAAAAACACTACTATCATGAAGAATGTGAGCAAAGCAAACAGAGGAATAGCAAAGTACCACGTGAAGTACCAAGAACAGGAAAGCAGCATCTAATCAGGAAGAATTTATGTATTTTATTAAATAAAAAAGCTCCCAGAGAAGAGCTGAGTACATGCAGTGTTAAATTGTATCTATTTGTGGATAATTACATAGTAAACTATAACTTACTAATAGCAGTGAACTTCACTATCGAATAATATCCACACAAACTGAGTCATGCAAAGAATAGCTTTAAAAGGCAGGGTTAGGTCTAGCCAGATCTGGATCTAGTAGCCTAGACATACTTCGAATGAAAATGAATCCACAAAATCGTGGGTTTACCTGTGGACCAGTCTGATCTAACAGATAACAGAAAAGCCACCAGGTAGCTTTAGCTTGCACTTACATTCTATACTTTGTCCCTTCCAGAACCACACCGGACGACAGTGTCAAACCGCATCCCTTCTTTTCTGATTTTATCGCTATTGAACAACAAGGGATTTCTCTTTCAGAACAGGAATCTCAGGGGACTTGTAAGTAGATTTCAGGTAACTTTGTATTTACTACTAGACTAGCCAAGTATCATTGATTAGATTTTAAACAAAGACATAAGTGTGTACTTAACATACTTTGTATTTTTCCTAATAACACCAAGTGAGACTGAAATGTTTGAATAGATCAGCACAGATAACATAACAAAAGCTGTTGTTTGGCTTTGTTTTTATTACCATCTTACACTTCTATTTTGCACTCTGTCCAGACTGCATTACCAAGTGTATTTTATTTGTACAATATTCTGTACAAAAGCTTGTACAAAATTCCCAAGTGGCTATTGGTTTTTTCAGTGCTTTGCTAATGCCAAGTACACAACAGAGCTGTTGAAGCATTTTTCTGCAAAGACTAGAGCCTACTCAATGACCTCCAGAGGTCCCTCATAACCTGGGGGTTTTTTATGATTCTGTTTCAAAGCACATGTAGACTTACTTGGATAGCTGTTAAATTTTATTCCTTCACTAGTTTCAGTCTCAAAGCACCAACATTGGAACCATTTCCTCCACATAGTATGAATTATTCTAAGCCATGGCAGAAGGTTTCGAGTTTATTCTGTGACTTCCTTGTAAACACTGATGAATTCAGATATCTAAGCACCATCTCAAATTGGGTAATGAGAGCTAAATTTCTTCTGCATCCTTAAAACTGTAAGAAGATGCTTAATATATTTGCTTGTCAAGCAATAGCTTTCTAACAAGCTATGTTCCATCCAGCTCAGACATTTTAAAATAATCTAAAAATAACTACATTTTGACTCTAATAACTTCCACTAAAAAGCACTCACACTTTTAAAATCTACTTGCTTTTGAGAAGTCCAGAATACAATCAAAACCTAAAATCAGTAACTTGAAGTCAGCCTCCTTTTAACTACTACCCAGGACGAGTACTGCTATGACATTCAGACTTCACACATCTGCTATACCACTCAAATAAGAACTAGGTCAGAGACTGAAAGAAGGCCACTCGGCAGGCACAGTCCTACAATTAACGTATTAACATCTCTATAGAACTTTAGCTGGCAAGTCATCACTACAAATGTGTAACTCGGAAACTAAGCAAAGACTGATGTGACATAGACATCAAAATTTCTGCTGCTTCATTTTTGACACAGTCCTGTCCTGTAGATCAGATTAAGACAGTCTGCATGGAAATCCTGAGAAGACCTGTGCTGTATGTTTTCTGTAACTAAATTTTCCCCCAGGGTTAACAACATAGTACTTTCATTGCATTTGAAGTTAATTTTATACAGATAAATAAATAGAGTTACCAGATTCTGAGTTCAGATACCAAACAGAAGGTCACTTGCATATACATTAACAAGTGCTTGCCAAATAACTATCAGAACACTTGACTACTGTAAACAACGGGGGGGGGCAGCTCTGTGAACAAAATCCCGTATCATCATTCCCCAACACAGTGATCTCACTCAAAGAATTTATGACTAATATTTTCCTATTTGAGCAAACAAGCTAAATTGTGTACCTAATCCATGTTTGAAAATCCACCACTTCTTTACTTCCCAGATGCATACTACGACAAAGTTGTGTGTGAAAATACCAGGTCATTATTTTGAGCAAAATTTAAGCTTTTAAATAGAATCATTATTTTCAAAGCTTGAATTTATATTAAAACATAAGTGCAAAAGCACTAGGTTACTTTCTGGAAACATTACCTTTTGGTTCTCTTCAATTTCTGCTCTGAGTTCTGAAGAAACAACTGTTTTTGTTATGGCTCTACAGAAATAAAAACATCATGCTGTGAATCATCTTTCTGTTTACCTAATGAATAGATTAGATATCTACTTATCCTACTTTTTGTACCTTATATATAAATATATTTAGTCTCCTAATATAAAGAGCTGCAATCAGAAGCACTTGCACTTTGTGGTACCATTAAACAGTAGGATGCACTATCTTTTCTTATACTATATAATTCAACAGAACATAAAAATGTTAACCACATGCCAACTCTCAGTGTCTGATTTCACATTAACCATAGAAGTGGGCAGCTGCCAGAAAGGTAGGGGTGG
Source organism: Fulmarus glacialis (assembly GCF_000690835.1). Lineage (NCBI taxonomy): Eukaryota > Metazoa > Chordata > Aves > Procellariiformes > Procellariidae > Fulmarus > Fulmarus glacialis. The sequence goes on along the minus strand of NW_009227090.1, from coordinate 12,732 downwards.
AGGCTGGCAGCAGAAAAAAGAGGGATTTCACCACTGATTGTCGGTTCCCATTCCTTTCCTTACATTGGATCTAGGGATTGCGTCATCACAGAATGGGTGAGTACAGCTCACAGATCTGACTAAAAAGGCAATGAGAGTGCAATGCCTACCTTAAGAAGCTATAAATAGCACAATCTTAACATCAGTTAGTGGGAAATAAGACCAGAATTCAGTTTCTTTTTACTCTCAGGTATATCTCCACCTACTCAGAAAGGAGGAGCTCCTATAATATCATCTTCGCAACCCAGGTCATGGAATTTATCAAAAGAAATATATTTCTAGACTGGTTGGGCAGGCCAGATTATGACTAAATTTCTTGAAATTAATTTTAATATGCTCAATACAGTCATTGACAAAGTGCAAAAAACAGTGGAATTGCACATCACACTCTGACATGAGATTGACTGGGCTGTTTGGCAAAGTGGATCCCAGAAGAAGGGTGGAATCCAGTGAATAGATAAACTTTAAAGCCACCAAACAGAAAAGCTATCCAATAAATTCTTGAGGACTTGATGCAAAAGGTTCAGAAGCATTTTGCAACAATAGCACAGATAATTCTGTCAAATTTTCCACCAGTCCACAGCAACTGCCATCCAAGAAAAACACTGTAAGATCCTCTTTGTAATCATAGGCTGAAGAACTTCTCTGCATAAACATCCCCCAGTGTTTGCTTCCAGCTAAATGGAAACTCAGACATTAACCCAACCAATGCTGCCTGTCTCAGGTTCTGCTCAGAAAAAAAGGTAGTAAGAAAACTTCCTAGAACTCGTAATTAAAGTTACCTGGCCTTTGTAGGAAAGTTCTGACTGAGATCTTTCATGACCATCAAAGCATCCACAGGGGGAGCAGTTAAAATGCGAGCAGCAGTTTGAAAACTTAAATCTAGAAGTGAAAAAATAGAAGTCAAGAACTCTAAACTGAAAACAAGCCAATGCAGAGTCATCTTAACTTTAGCTTTCATCCTTTTTGCTTATTTGTTACCTATGAAAATTCATTTTCTATCTGCACCTTTAGATACTTTTTAAAAAATCTTTTTCCTTGTATTCAACTTCTATTTGTTGTCTTGAAGTCAGTAACCCTTTCAAAATGAACCAATGTATCCTGTCTACAGGTTGCTTCAGTGAGTCCAGGCCATCACCTTTTTTTCTGGCTACAACATCTGTTCAGCATTTCAAATTACTCTTTTTTCAGAGGATGACAAGCCTTTCCACAGGCCTCTACAGATGATTTCCAGGGAAACAGGCCAGAGTTGCATGCAGATGCTTTTGAAATACAGTTTTCCTTTGGTCTTGAGAAATCTCAGCTTTCCACACCAAGAATGTGACCATGGAAATAAACTTTATATTTCCTTTGCTTTTCTGCATTTAGCAGATCATATAAGTAGTCAGTTTAAGAGCAAGTGGCATACTGTACTTCACAATATAGAAAGCAAACCTCATTTCCTAAGTCCTGTGAAACAATCTTTCTAAAAGCTATTTCAACAGGATTCTACAAAGGCGCTTTAGGAAATCCAGTATTTTCCAAAGCAGGAACTCTCTCAACTGTACGCAGCCACTAGCAACCTCATTTGCGTGGAACACAAGACGACATTAAGTTTTTGCAGTACAATACTGAAAGTCTTCATACAGATTACCTTGTAACTGCCATACTTTCAAAGGTGCCATTTCATTGGTACTTTCCACGAGGTGTTTTCTAAGCTCTTTCAGCTCTTCTGTCAAGTCAGGATACAACTGCCTAAAAGGGGATGAGGGTAAAACAACTTCTGTGGTTTCCTATAAGCAAGTCTGCTGCTAATTTAAAGAAACTAACATATGAAAAAGTATGCTGCTAACACATATGGATAACTCAGACATTTAAAAAATAATAACAAAGCAAAAGATCAGCATCTCTGCATCAAGTTTTTTGATATGACAAAGACAACAACTTACAACTGAGTTTTACCTTAGTTTTCCAAACAGAAATCCTTGCACTTCATCAATAGGGTCATTTTCATCTATTACTGTAGCATTCACATCTGTGCCTATAAACACACAGAGAGCAACACTATTACCAAGCTATTCAGAAACAGTTCTCACGCTCATTTTCATTAGTTTAACAAAACTACACTGCAGTAACTGAAAAGAAGAAAGAAAAGGCAAGTTTCAGGTTTACTTTTAGACCTGTATCCAAGAGACATTACCTTTATAAATGAACACAGTAACAGCTGAAATAATACCAAGTTGGATTATTGAGAAGGAAAAGCTTAAGATGAGTGGAAATCTCAGAGACCTAGGCATTGCAGAGGAATTCACTAGGACCTAGGAGCTTTCAGGACATGCCAGCTTTGTAGAGCAAGTGCTAAACTTCAATTGTGAACACAACCCTGATTTAAGCCCCAAAATACATGATAAAAAATAGTATCCGAGTAAAGTCCAATTCTGGGCTTAAACATCAAAAAGAAACCTGTGCAAAAGACTCACACAATCTCCTAACTAGCTGGACACAAGCCATCTCCAATCTAGAAGTTTTATGCTCAAGTCTAACTCAAGGTCCTGACCTTTTAGATGAGTGTTTGCTTCTGGACAAGCCAAAACAGCACAGGCACGAATAAAAGACTGCCTAGTCAGAACTCTCCCAGAATCAGACAGGAACTGGATGAAAACCATATACCTCTAACGTGCAGCTTACTATCTATGAGCTATTTGCAGCTCGTAACAATGCAAGTACAGTTTTTCCATTTTGTAAAACATTTGAGATTACTGCATCAATATTGGTATAAAACTTCACAGGTTTACAAATAACAAGTCTTCCCCAGAATTACTTCCCCCCCACCCCAGCTGAAGAGACAAAGGCCTCCAATGTCCTATTCTACAAACAACATCAGGGCTTTTGCTGACTTTTTGATGATAAATTAATGGAAACTCTCACACAGTAATAGAAATCTTAAGTTGGATCACCTCCTCCAGTATCTTAGTTTCTCTTAAAATTAAAGACTTTTACAAATAAAGACCAAAGGTTTTATGTGTCTACACTCTAGATAGTGGCAAAACATTGTGAGTCAGAGTTTAGATCTGTATCTAGAAGCTGATAAAACCGCAAAATCCTGAAGAACCCAATTCAAAATCTGAGTTCTGTTCTTCACAACTGTTATCTCAAACTTTAAAAAAAAAAAAAAAAAAAAAAGAAAAAAATTCTTTTACTGAAGTCCAAGATAAAAGCAGAAAATTCTGGGGTTTTGTATGTGTGTGTGAATGTCTAAATAAAAAGTATACACACACAGAGATTACCGTAACAAAATAGTTTTGGCAGGTGCATGAGAGTTTGCAAAACAGAGATCAGTGCTCTAAAGAAAGCAGCAAAAGCAAAAAATCATGCAGAATTCTAAGTTCTGTTTTCCCAAAGAACAGGAAACACATTTCTTCTCTGAGGATGGATAACCTAAGGCAAATTAAGGTAGAGGAATTGCTTTACATCTGCAGAGAATCTAGTTATCTGGTAAAAAATTAGTTGCATTAGTAGTGCCATTACTAAGATCTAGTCCAGAGTCATGACTCCATTGTGCCCAGCATTTTACAAAGACAGAAGACAAGTGCCACGGCAAAGATACGCTTCATAAAGAACATAATCCCAAAAGAGAGAGGAAGAGAAGTGATTTCAGAGCTGAAGAAAGAAGAGTATCTGCAATTCAGACAAACAGTCATTCATATTAAAAGAAATATAAAAGCATCTTTGCAAAATTAAAATATTCACATTAAAATAGTTAAAATAATAATTCACCTTTCACCTGTGTATCATCCTTGGCCTTATATTCTGTACTTTTAATAGCCAGTTCCACACCATAGCCAGAGAGGTAGACTTTTTCTTTACTGGGATTCTGTAAGGAAGAGCAAACAATACAATATTGCCACTCTTTGTTTTGATGTACAAATTAAAAGCTGCCATTTCCCAAAGCTAAGAAATCTAAAGCTGGTACACATTTCAGACATAACTGGTAATGCATAAGTGAGAAACAAATACAATGAGTGATTCTGCAGTAGTGTACTGTAATAATTATATTTCCTATAGTATTTCAACAAAACTTTTTGAATTTCAGAGAGCAAAGATATCTCTATGAACCAAAAAACCCACTGAAAACCACAAAGTAAAAAGCAACACAAAACAATATTTTCAGGACTCAGCGTGTAAGCCAAGTACAGCAGGATAGACTTACATCATCAAATCAGATAGAGGAGGGAAAGGAACTTCAACTATGACTTTCAAAAATGAAACATTCACTGAAGAGTTACAACAGAGAACTATAAAAAAATGGATAAATCGATGACTCAAGAGAGCCACATAATTAGTTCTCACTTTAATGGGAAACAAACGTGATCACTTGTTAAAAGTATTTTGAAGTATACAAGAGTCACACAACTGTATCAAGATCTATTGTGTAATACACTTAATTTTGAATGTAAATACTCCTCCCAACACTGATAAACAAATTACTTTTTAAAAGGAAAGTGGTGTATGCAGTGTATGACTTTATGTTATCAAAAGTGCAAATATCGCTAGAAGTGATCCAGCTGATGCTTTTTTTTGCATTCAAGTCTGGCTACTACCTGCTACACTGCAGGTTTTAGCAACATTAAGCAATATTCAGGAAAAAAGTCAACTCAAATTTCTCAGAGCTTTTGAAACGTAGAGTTAGACAGTAATCCAGTGGTTATGGGCAATTTAGGGGAGGGAGATGGAAACCAGGGTAAATTGCACTAGGACTGGTAAGTGGTTCTGTAATAAAATTGCTACAGAAACAATGCCTTTCATTTGAAAATGGGACCTTAAGGTTAATCCCTGCTTTTCATATCGAGTAACTAAGTAAGTGGCCTGACTGTGGAAAGATCTGACTATTTCCTATAATCTAATATAGGTAGAGCAACTTTTTTTTAGATTAAACTCTGTAATTTATCTGGACTTTAATTCTGCATTTGTAAAATCAAACAATAAATATTCTGAATTCCTGAGCTACACGCAATAAAAAATAAACTTTGAGTATTCCAAATAAGTATCAAGCAGCAACACATTATGCAAATGTCAATTTAGAGCGAACAAACTTAGGCCATTTTTCTTTTTTAAAACCCAGGCCAGTTACTCTTTCCATGTCAAATACCTTTGTTACAATGCACAAATACACTTACAGCAATATAATGTCGGAGGACGTAAGTGATTTCTCCTGCTTCAGCCTTTAAAACAAGCCTCTTATGGTATCTGTAGAACTCCTCTGAGCCAATCTCACCATAAAGTATGACGACAGGACTTTCGGGGTTTGACACTGGGTATTTGTGGTCCCCTTTGAACAAAAATGGCTTTGGCCTAAGAGTGAACATTGAAGATTATAACACTGTGATTCATAGCATTTCCTCACTCAATGCAATATGCAAAATTTCTTTTTCTCACATTTAATCACTGTTCCTGTCTTCACCGAATACATATGTCAAGCTATTCCCACATATTATCAAGGTCGGCAGCACTTGATGCATGTTGATAAAGCTTTGTTAAAATGGACATATAAAAATGAAACAAGTAGGTAGGTGTTATTTTGAATCTGATATGATCCTTATTTTAAAAATTAACCACTTCCCTTAAATTTTCAATTAACTTTTTTTTTCCCTGATGGTGATTCATAAATTCTGTATTAAAAAAAAAAAAGGCTAGCAGAGAAAATGTTCCAGGAACTCAAATTCAAGAGGACCCTGTCCTTGGCTTAGTATACAAACAAGAAAGTGAATGACAAAACTATTTTCAACTTCTCTTTTTAAATTTTGTCTAAAATACAATGAAATATTTAAATTATTGACAGTGAGTCAGAAGAAGAGCATGTGAGCTATAGATGCCATGTCTGCACATTGACAAAAAAACTCTTTAGGCTTACAAAAACCAAAACTGCCAAGATTACTATGAAGACAAACTGAAAATGTAAGGATTTTTTTTTTTCTAAAGAGGTATTATATTTTATAGTTTCTTTTTGTTACTAAAAGTTACAATCAAGTTCTGTTCTTGTAAAGAAATCTGAATTTTAAATACATTGTGTGGTAATAGTTTTCTTTGTTAATGCTAAGAAAATTATATAAGGAAAAAATACTATGCATGCTTCAAGCCATTCATGAAACAATCTCTGTTAACTATCATTTTAATATGCAGCCCAGCTCTTTTTATTCTCCCTACATACTAAAGGCTTTACATATTCTTAAGAATTCCTACTCTCCTTCAACAAATAATTTCCAACTTTCCCCATGCGCTTTCAAAGCATTCCTCCTAGCAGAATATCGAAGAGCAAGGGATAAGAAAACAATCATTCCAATCTGGATTAATAAGAAATAAGAGACTGCCACTCTATGCAAGCAAAGGACAGTATAAATCAATACTGAAGAATGTAGAAACTACTGGTTTATTACAATCTCTTTACAGCAGTAAGTCTAACTAGGTTAAATTTTAAAAGCTAATTCAATGATAGGAAATTAAGCAAATACCTTTCTGAAGCTGCCTGTAAAAGGTTTCCAAGAGAGTCAAATTCACACGTCTTCTCGCCATGCACAGCAAAAAATAGGGTACAGCCCTTTGGTGGAGGTTCATCTGCTGCTATCTGTTTTAAAATATTTGTAATAAAGTAGGTTGAATGTTTGTCCTTAGAACAAGTGAAAATGATAACAGCATAGCTCTGTAGCAATTGCTCTTCTTCGATTTCCTAAATTCTAAACTAGTACTTCTTCCCTGTTTATTACATAATTTAAATGCAAGGTAAAAACTGCAAAATTGAGAATTAAGTCTTAACTTATTACAAATAGTTTTCCAGTCTATTACTGTAATATTAGTTCCAGGTACAAAAAGCGAGGCTTACAATTGTGGAGTTTTTGGTTGGGGTTTTTCTGCATTACATCAGAAACCTCTATATTTGTTAAGCATCAAATGATAAAATTATTCCAGATGAAAAAGGAAGATGTCTCCTAGTATTACTTGGACAAAGCAAATTGTAATGCGAGACAATTTGCAATGAACTATATGATACCCCGAGTTCGAAAGAGAACATCGAGTACAACGAACTTCCATTTATGGGTTCTAATCATTAGAGCTACATATTCATGGTTACTATCTTCAAGGAACAGCAGCAGCATCACAAGTACGAACGGAGCCATAGGGATTTTCCTCATACGAATCTTTACACATTTATTAGTGCCGCGGGCATCAAAGATAGGCAGACATTTCAAAATCCGAATTCTTTAGTCTACTCTAGACAGACGGACTCAAATTTGGCACCCAATGAAATTAGAATATGCATATGCTCTTCAGCTCAGATGAATGAAGCGCTTAATCAGTTCAAGATTTTTGATATTCTCAAATGTCTCCTTACACAGCTTGCTCCTTCCTGGGCCTTACGTAATGCTCTACAAATCATTTGAGGAGTTCCCCTGTGCTGTACTAACCTGTTGAAAAGCTTGAACTGTTGCAGAGTAAGAGCGTAAAGACAAGGAAAATTTCAACAAATTCTGCTGCAAAGGTGACAGACTCTGGCAGGCCACTTTCAGCATTTCATGGTAAGAAGAATAATCACTACCTGCAAAGTCAAAGTACAAGCAGTTATCTTTCTATACCATATTCTCATTGAAGAGGGGATTTTCATCTTAATTGTGATTTATACTAAGAGAAGCCCACGACGTTAATTGTAGATATGCACATGACCGTTCCTCCTCAATTTTCATTACAGCCAGGTCTATGATGGATGAGCGTGAACTTCAATAGAGAGCTATGATCTACACTTACATTCCTGAGGATACAAACATAGGCTTGGGGAGGAGGGAAACAGTTAAAAGCTCCCATTTAATTTCAGTTGAGAAATAGAAACAGAGAGAAAAAGCATTTATAGTATTTTATACTTCACATTGAAACAGAAACTGGCAAGTAAAACATGTTTCAGACTCATCCACTACAGCTTTTGTCAAACAGATATCCAAAAGCCTTGAGCACTTCACAGTAAAAACATTACTGAAATCAGTCTTCAGTTGACTTGTACGATACTAACACAACAGAACACAAAACATTTTAGTTTATTTTTCAACCATGTCAACTATCAGTCATCATTAAGTATTATGAAAACTTACCATCGTGTTCAGATGTCTTAATATTTTCACTGGCTTCAACAAAATTCCAGAATTTTTCTTGACCTTCTTCTGATAAAAATTCACTGAGTAAGAAGAGAAGAATTAGCTAGATCTATGAATTTTCTCGCAAGTTACAATTCTAATACTTTGTAAAGCTTTACAGAAAGTTAGCTCCTACCATATGTTTACCTATATCAGAAAAGCATATGTTACTAGAAAAATCAGACTAGGAAAGCTAAAAACCAAACAAACCCAAACAAATAATAGTTGCAGGCCAGGACAAACACATAGTACATGAAAGAAGCTTGTAAAGCATCTATTAATCTCTCAAAGACCACTGACAGACAGCAGTGGGCATGCTGGGAGCTCTCCTCCCTAATGCATTTCTTTGCTAGCTATCTTCTGTGAGAAAGAGACCTTTTTGTTTACTTTGCTGTAACAAACTGTAGTTTGTTGGAACTACTAGCTTTAGTGGGTTGGTTGGTTTGTTTGTTTTTAAATGAGCAAAAGGAGAAGTCACAGCTTCAAATCATGATGTTGTAATTCACCATATATTAAGCATGTGATTAGGTAGGTATACAACGTTAGATAGTAAAATAATTGTCTAAACATTGCTAACAACAAATACTTTATCATGTCTAAAGTTGTAACATGCTTTACATGCTAAAGGATGCTACCACATGAGATTTGGAGCCTACTACCTGCCCCAATAGCTTGCGTGTTCATTTCAACCCGTTCTGACCTAAGGTGATAAGTACTTCTTGAACAATCGGGTAATGAATTGCAGTGCTGGG
>NW_009227090.1:0-3754 GCF_000690835.1 Fulmarus glacialis | reverse complement strand
AGGAATGATTTTACACTGCAGTGCTGTATCATTCTGCAATTCACTCCAGATGGACAATCCTACTTACCCAAAGTCTTTGAATATAATGGTTAGGTTATATATCAAGCCTTTGGCACATTATTTTAATTATTTGCTTACTATTTCACAGTCTCTTAGGGTGAGCTTTTCCCCAGCAAATGTCTTGCATTGTCAGGGTATTTAAATCCTGGCATTAACACCTGAGCTTTGCATTTGACTGCTTAAGGATTTTTCAGTCTTCAAACTTCAGCTTCTATAGAGAAGGTTACAGAAAAGTAATTTCACCTAGGACACACTTGTCCTACCACCCGAAGGCATGCCCATCTGAATGAAACCCATCAATGCTCAACTATTTTCGTGTGAACCAGCCTGTGGTAACGCAGGCAGAATGCCATATGTGGCAGCACCCTTTAATGAAACAAAATTAAACACACACACACACGCTTACGCAAAAATCTAAAAGTCCTATATTGCTTAGACATCTCCGAATTAGAATACTGTGAAATGAAGTGATGGGGACTTCTAAAGTGCTAAGTAGGCTGGCAGTGGAAAGGCAGAATTTTGGTTTCTTTTTTCTTTTTAAATAGCATCTTTTTTCTTAAAAAAAGTTTTTAATACCATAGAAGAAATCTCCCCAGGCTGACTTGCACAACTCTTAACAAAGCAGTTGACTTGAAATAATCAATGCACAACTCATATGAACAAAGTTAAACTCAAGTTTAACTAAGCTAAACATACACAAGCAATGGATATGTATCAAAACCTATAGTCGTCATAGAAGTCAAAAATCTTTTACTATGGAATCTTACAAGACCATGCTAAACCTCTCTATCTAGTGCTTTGAGTAAAACTTTGTAAGGCAAAAAGTACTTACGATGGAATTATTCATTGTTTTTAATGTTTGTTCTAATGCACAATGAAAGAATTTATCACGCAAAAAACTACTACTATCTCCTTCAAAAAATTCATCCCATCTCCCCAAGCACAGCAATGATCATGTTCAACTATGTGTTAATACTGCCAATGAATTAGTAATGACCAGAACCCAAAGCACCACAAAACAAATGAAAAAGAAAACACATTACTTTATCCTCTAAGCATATTCTGATTTGTCAACGAAAAATCACAATCCACTTACCTTGTTTCAAGTAATAAAGGAGTTGAAGACCACTTTGTAGTTAGAGATGTTGTCACAGCCTTAGAATCTCCTTTTACAAGTGAAGAGCCGAACCAGATTCCAAGAACTGCTATAAGTATTCCCATTTTATAGAAGAAACCTAAAAAAGGTGAAGAAAAAAGGTTAGTTTTGCATTGTCTCTTTTTATAAATACAGAATCTCACATATATTAAGGCATATTTTAAGATTCAGTAGCCCATCTAATGCAATGCATCAGTGTCTCACCTGGGCTTACAAAATCAAAAATACTATGAAAACATGAAAAGAGACAAGGATTTTAAGATCCGACTCCTGAGCTGCAATTACACCTAACTCAATTCCAGCTTCCTCGACATTTACGCTTTCAAATAAACTTGCTTCTGTTCTGGGACACCCACATCATATACTACCGGCTTTAAGAAGAGGTATTACAAACCGTGTAATTTCGAATTAGTTGGAAAACCAACTCACTGTTCTCTTTATAGAAGGTACAGTCACATTTTGTATTTGCACAGATACATCAGCCGGTGTACTAACCAATGTCAGAAGAGCCAGGCAAGGTTAAGATTCCCTAGTCAGCCCTTTAGGTTCTGCTGGGTACAGCGGACTTCTTCTCTGGGGAATGAAGAAACAAGCATTTCCTGGATGCACTAAATACCACCAACTTCAGAAGCTGAAAAATGAATGAAATAATGAAGATAGACTCAAATGATACAATTTACTGCAAGAAATGAGCCGGAGGGGAAAAAAAGCCATTTCTTTACTGTCCTTCATGTGTACTTTCATGCCTGTATATTCTCTGACCTATTCACCGTAACACAAGCTGAGTGGAATTTCCTTGCCCACAACTCTTAAGCTTATGGAAGACTTGAATTCTCCTGTTAGCTTTCCATTACAGTCTCCAAAAATTCAAGCTTTATTTCCCCTCTCTGACTAGAGTATAAAATACATCCAGGCGCTCTCTCACTTCTTAATATTTTTCTGGATAACTCATTTCCCATTCGTCCCCCAATTGGAAAAATAGCCCACTCAAATTCCAGGTATATCACACCCGACAACCTGTCAGGATCTGACTCGTGTCTCTTTTTCATGATGATCTCAATGTAAAAAATAGTCTTTGCATGCGTGTTATAGATCTGTAGCTATAGCTCTACCTGTATATATAGAGAGAGATGACAAAACCACCTCATCCTACTCCCTTTAAAGGTTTACACTACCTCCAGCTAAAAGTTCACAGCAATCACTCACCCATTGCTCTTGCTGTATCTCAATGTCCTTTCCTTCAGAATAAAACCAGAAATGCCCTTCTATAATACACGAAGAGCAACTTGCTCAGCTGCACACGACATTTGTTTTACGCTGCACCTGGGAAGCAGACAGATGGCATCGCATGACAGGGCACGGTTACAACTACCACTCGCTGCGTGCAGAGAAGGAAGCTCAGTCAATATTTGTGGAGTGAAACCTTGGCTTCCGCCAAGCGCAACAAAAAAGCAAGGTTTGCAGTTGCCCCCAGAATCGGGTCCTTCTTATCCACTGCAAATCATACACGATAGTTTGGAACATGTAAATGAATATACTGCACTGCATTCTTACAATTAAAACTCCCATGCTATTCTCTCTTGCCTGTTTTCCCATTCTGTGAAAGACTGTAATAAAAGCCTTTTTCTATATGAAATAGGAGGGGGAAAAAGAAGGACACGTTGTCACCCAACACCAGTTTAGCCAACTGAAAACCTGCAGATTAGAAGTATCTACACTCCCTGAGTAGTAACAGCTATAAAACAAAGGAAAGACCAGTATCTCAAAGAAAAATAAAAATACACCATGGAGCACAGATGAGGTAAGAGGCACAGGAATGAACATAAATGACATGAGGAGATCCAGCTGTGTTGTGTGCGAGGTAACAAAGCAAAAACCAATCTGAATTACAACATTGTAAAGTGGATTTTTCAACCCTTGTTTGTTTTGTAAATATTTTTCCTCCTTATCTTTCCTCCCGTTACTCAGTTTAAAATACAGTTGACTTCTGGAAACTTGCACATCCTGCCTTAGAGAAAGGAATAAATCATCCCATAGCCGCAGGTCCTGGAAGACTGAGAGAGCACTGACCTCTGCCACGCAGGGTGAAGTCTGCCTGGTAGCAAGCGGGTAAAATGCTCCACTTCGAGGAAGGCAAAAGAAAAAAGACCTACTGCTTGGACAAAGATGCCAGCCCCCAGCGTCGGGGCCACAACGCTGAAGTATGGTCTGTCTGAACCGAGTAAAGATCGCCCGGATCGCTTCTGTCAGCACGTCTTCTAAAGCGCGAGTATCGTCTTGCTGTGTTGTAGATACCGAAACTAAAACATGGCGTTTAACCGATTAGTCCCAAATCACACGCTTGAAGAGCTTTGACTAGAAATAATTTGTTCCAGATACTGATCAGCATCCAGCGTGCTTTCATAAAAACCTGACCCGCTGCACTACGCGCCCGATGCAAGGCGCGCTGACTGAACGGCGGTAATGCAGACAACGCTGACGGCCCAAAAAACCCCAAATTAAGATAAACGGGGATGTCTGTTCGTTAATGGCAAAGGG
>NW_009227089.1:0-10066 GCF_000690835.1 Fulmarus glacialis | reverse complement strand
GGTTGCCCTGACCCAGGTGCAGGACCCTATACTTGACTTCGTTGAACCTCATGAGGTTCACACAGGCCCACTTCTCAAACTTGTCCAGGTTCCTCTGGATGGCATCCCGTCCCTCAGGCGTGTTGACCCCACCACTCAGCTTGGTGTCATCTGCAAACTTGCTGAGCGTGTGTTTGATCCCGCTATCTTCAATTACTTAAAGCGAGTTTATAGACAAGATTAAGACTCCTGGAGGTATACAGTAAAAGGGCAAAGGAGACCAGGCATAAGCTGCAAGAAGAGAAATTCCAGTTGAATATAAGAGGAGAAGGCGGGGATTTCAAAGTGATGGTGGTCAGCCACTGGAGCCGGTTGCCAAGAAGAGGCTGGGTGATCTCCACCCATGGAGATGTTCAGAACTCTGCTGGATGTACAGCAAACTCGTCTGGCTTTGGGTCTAACCCTGAGGTTGGCCTTGACCAGATGATCTCTAGAGATCCTTTCAAATCTAAATCAATCTGATTCTACTGTCCTACTTGCATGGCTGTGTAGAGTGTGTGGTTATCTTCGCCCTTGTCATACCTGGGAACTGACAGCGTGAGAGTCCATAATAATCTCCAATGACTTGCAGTATGACAGACTAAAATTGCTTTCTGTTGTCAGGCTGGGGGACAAGTGCACAGTCTGAAGGGCTTAGCAGTTGTATAGCACCCATCTTTTTAGGAAAAGCTTCCTCAGGAAGAGTGATTTTGCCTAGAAAAGACCTCTTCCAAGGTACCCAGGGGATTGCATTGCTTTTGTGAAATAAGGTCCCCCAAGCATGCGCACAGGGAACTGGGCTTTCGACTCTGTGCAAGTAAAGCAAACAGCAGCGTGGATTCGGTTCAACCTGAGATCCAGATAGCAGGGTACACACTGGCACAAAAGCACTCCGAAGGTGCTCGGCAATTTGTAGCACCCTTTTGAAGTGAATGGTGAATTTTTGAATTCAGCATGAGCTAGTTGAAATCTGGTATGCCTGCTGACACAGTATTGCGGTACAGTATAGCTACAGATCAGCAATTCATGCTCTGATGGAGCACAGTAGCCAGGCAGCTGGCTCCAGCCAAGCATGTATGCATTTCTACTGCTTTATCCTTAGATCTACCTAGTGAAAATCTTAAAGTACCCTCCCCGTTTCTCTGGCATGTCCCCAAGGAAAAATTGAAAGTTTTAATCTTTCTGTTGAGTTTGTCTGGGAAGTAGCCAGTTTTGTATGGATTCTGTGAATAGCGTGTTTATATTTTGAAATTACTTACATAAGCAAGCTAGCTAGACATTCAGAAGAGACAGTGTGGCTTTTAGCACTAATTTGTTAGAAAACCTATTAATGACTGTAAAGCACATCTTACTACAATTTTAATTTTTGGTACGTGTTGTGCTGTATTTTCATGTGTATATCACTTTTAGTTTAGATTCTAATTACAGTATACATGCAGCTATTAGAAATCTGAAGCTACTGAGTATTTCAGAGTTTCTTAATTCTCTTAGTGCATTCCACCCCACAAGCAGGCTTTCCTGTCATTTTTAACTCTAACACAAACAATAGTAATTTCTCTGTTTCAACAGATTAAAAAAAAAAATTATACTGTACTTGAATAAAATAATCTATTAACAAAAAGACTCTACTAAGCAGTGTGTCAAAAGAAATACTGATCTTTTGTATTTTCCACACCTACCTGAATGTGTGAAGTGACCTAAAGAGATTGAAAGAACAAAAAGCATATTTTCAGAGACTGGATTTCTTTCCAAAGTTAGATGAAAGAAATACCGCACTTATCCCAATGTCATTGAACTGATTAATGATGGAAGTTTAGGAATACTAGTGATTGAAGCATATATGTATCAGTTTCTGGCTGATTTGATACTTTCTCCTTGAATAATTCAACTAAGTTATTTGCCTTTATAGTTGGACCATGAAAAACACTTCTGAATTTATGTGTAACTAAAGTATAAACTTTCTCATCTAATCTTTTCTGGAGAGGTTTTATCTGAAAATTGAGATGTGAATGATACATTAGGTAACAGCTACTTTGTAATTATTGTACTTTCTGTGTACTGAGATTGTATTTTCAATATAGATTTAACTAGGGCTTTATATTCCTTAATTTGTAAAGTAAAGATTCAATCAGGCTACAAAAGCTTTGTGTGAAAAATGTTTGCAATTAAACATAGTATCATAAAGCTTTCATGGTTTTGCCCTTTTCCCAGAACCAGGGAGGTAATAAAAAAAGTTCTGGTACCAGATGATAAAATGTAGACTACTTCTGAATACTACAGAATACTACAACTGACATGTAAAGCTGTGTTTCAGTTCGCATTTAGAAGTATGAATTGAGTGTGTGTCAGTAGTGTGAACTTAAAGTATCTTCTTTGCAATTTCATTTATGGGCTCAGAAACGTTCTTTCAATGTCGGGGACCTTTTTCACTTTGAATTTCTCGTAATGGTTTGTGCTATAAGTTGCTATACTACAGTGACTTGTTTTCTGCAGTGATAACAAAAGCTAGCTGCCATCAGATAAACGTAAAGGGTACTCTGTTTTCTTCAAAACATACACTTATTATATTGTCATGCTATTTAATGTATAGTGCAGTTTGTTGCTTAATACTGGCATATGTGAAAATAAAATGACTGTGAGGTGGTAAATCTGTCACTATTTCTGGTCAGTGCAATGTAATGTAGCACTGGAAGGACTCCACAAGAGTAGCAATGTTAACAATTACAATAAATCTCACATATCTTGATCTTGAATTTCTTCATCTTTATGTATACAGGAGAAAGACATTCATGAGAGCTACTGTATTTCCCTTCTATTTAATCAGTAATGATGACTTAAGTCAGGAAAGAGAATTAGTAGAAATACAAAGTGAAAGCTAACAGGTAGTTGGGGTGAGAGTCTGTTAGTCCTGGAACATATCCAAGTGACTTGCGCAAAGGTGTGAAAAATGCCTTAGCGAGTGGGGGTAAGATTAGTCATAGAAAATGGACTTTAGGAATCCCCAGTTACTGAGTGAAAAATGTAACTGACATCTGTTATTTCTTTCTCTAAAAAAATAAATAAAAATTGTTCTGCTTTTAGTATGTGGAAGAAAGTTAGTACTTGCCATTAAGCAGAGGCTTTCGTGTGTGGCTTGTCACAGAGCTGTCTGACAGGAGACACGTGTCCTGATGGAGTTAGTGCAGTCATTCAAATAAGAAAAGGCTTTGGCATGAGAAGAATTTGCCGCTACTGCAGAAGGGAAATATGGACATGAAGGGCTCATTTCTGACTTGCCTTATGGAGTCACAGAACAACCTCGGTGTTAGTGAGGGCAGCATTTGAACCCTAATATAATGCTCCATTAATACATGTGACTGCTTCATTAAACATGTTGGCATGACAGAATAAATGTGCCATCCCGTAATGAAAGCTGCTACCTAGTGATGGACACAATGACAAAAGGTCAATTTCTGATGACTATGAAACAGCCTCTTGCCTGAACCTCCTTTTTAAGCAACTACTGGGCAAAATATTTGAAAATTCTAGTAGATTAATCTGAGCATGTGCTCGAACACACCAACCTGTCTTGCCAATCACTTGACCATTCCATAAGGTTTTCTAAATGCAGGTTGACAGAAAAAAGTGTTAAGTGAGTTTTTTCTTTTTTAATTACATGGCCACATAGCATACTATAACCAGGAACACATAAACTCTTACCTGCATTAATGCTGAATTATTAAATGTTTTAAACTAGCCATTCTGGTTTAGAATAGGAATAGAAATTCTTGTCAAATTAGTTTGGGCCTAGTGATTTCCACTCCCCATCCCCCTTAGTTCTCTGCACCTAAACTCTGATGTAAAGAACATATATTTTGTTTTTTTAACAAACATTTTGTAACTTCTTATGTCTGTATGGTATTAGCACAAAGTACTCCATGCCCACAGCTGGAATCTTAGACTCTCCATAGTAGATAATAGTATATGATCAAGCATAATAGCTGCTCTGCACTTGTGAAAATGTCTGTCTTAACATGCACTTGGTGAAAAAATAGTGTTCCAGAATAAAGCTGTTATTAAAAAGAATATTATATTATTATAAATAAGAATACTTATTCCTGAATGAATCCATATGAATGCTACATAAACAATCTAAATCATTTCTGTTTTGACAGGAAATATTTGAGCTGCCTTTTCTTGACATACTTTTCATTTTATGTTCTTTCAGGAGAAAACTTAGTTGCTTCTCATCAGAGTACATCAAATACAGCACTCCTTCTGGTAAAAATATCTGATCATTTAACTTGTATTATAAAACGTAGTTCTCTGGAATCTGACACATTCAGCTGTTTTTTATTTTCAGTAACTGCATTTAACAGTTCTATCTTCATTTCAGCAGCACTTTAATTCTTTTTATTCCTTTGTTCCTGTCTCCTCTGCTTTCTGAATTTATTCTGCAGCTTCATGAACAATGCTGTAAATCTTTCTGCCATCAGTATTTCAGACAGTCTCCAGCAGCATGTGGTATGTGAAATCCAGGAGTTCCAAGATCTACCTTTTTTATCCTTTTATGCTGCTATTCATTCTGTGAAGTATTTGGCATCATTAGTGGTGTCAAAATTGAGTGTGTTGCCCTAGCAAGCCAAATATAATAATGAATTTGCAGTGGAAGATGAAAATGATCAGAAGACCCCTTACAAACTCCACTATGTTTTACCATTTAAAGAACCACAGTACAGGGATTTTTCAGCAATGTCCCATCCTTTCTGTTTTGAGGAGCATGTTATGTTTCTAGTTCACTGATCATTGCAACCAACTTTTTTTTAATAAAAATTGTTATTTATAATTAGGATGGGTTTGAAAGCCCTGTCTATCTAATTATGTCTTATTTTGCTTTCTGTGATTTGGATAATAAACTTAATGTCCAGGTGTAGAATACTGTTATTGCACTTAGTCCTGATTCAGCAACAAATACTATTTCTGGATTATGTGAGTGTGGAAATAGTGCTGGTATATCAGGATCTACCATTTTACTACTTTTCTTGCTCTGTAGATCCAGAAGCTGACTGACAAAGGAATTTTACGTCTAACTTCGCAGGAAAATTAGTAATGGGTTACTATGCACCTGACTGAGCTCTATCTGTCAATCTTTTCAGATTTAATGGTTGTGCCGTTGTCGTTCTGATACTCACGTTCCCTTTCCTTTCATATTTAATTTTTCAATTCTAAAAAGACACTTAAGAAAAAATAAGAAACAGTGAATATATTCTTTAATACAAATACTAGAGATCCAGCTATTTGAGTTACTTGACATAAGAGAATAATTTGGGTAGGAGAAACAACTGGTATACACACAAGACACATCCACAAAACCGCCGTCAAATGTGTAGCCTTAATTCTTTGTTGAATTCCTCTTTTGTAAGGCAAATAAATGATAGCTGCTTAGACAGCACAGAACTACCCTGCAGATGTGCTTTGGTTGGTTTGACTTATTCTGATAATTTCTAGTGCTCCACTCTCTATTTAATTGAGTTTGGACCAAAATTCTTACATCTTCTGACTCTTAAAATTACTTGGATGTATTGGATCTGTGGTTATAACAATTTCTTTTTTCTTTTTTTTTTTTTTTCCTACTGATGAACTGTTAAAATTGAGGAGGGGAGGAAGCTGCTGCTTCAAGTTCTTAAAAACAGCATAATCTAAATCAGTTTCTGAAAGAGTATGCATCTCTTCCTTTTGCCTGTTCTGAGTTTACAAATGGAGTGCTGAACTTCAGTATTAGGTGGCCATTGGGGATCACAGAAGCCCAGACATAGTAGCTATGAAGTGTATGTGCAATTCTTCAGGAAGGGAGCAATTCTTAAATGCGTAACTTAAAAGGGAGTTATGCTTACAAAGGTGAATTATCCCCTCTAAATACATGCCCTCGTATTTCAATGTAAAACTGACTGCATAGTGTGTAAACTCATTTCAGGTTTAAAAAAAAAAAAAAACAGACACTGAAAACAAACAACAAAACCAAAACAAAACAACTCCCTGAAAATTATGTACCAGCACTACAATACACTAGCAAATTGACTCTGAATTATAGAAAAGTTCGGAAGATGACAGTGGTTCTCTCACAATGTGAATGTTTGTAAGAAATAGCATGTTACTGAAAGCATTGCAATTGAAATATATGGAAAGGATTAATAGACACAATGCTTGATGTCAAAATGCATTTCTGGATTTTTTGGATCTATAGAATTTTTTTTCACATGTTCAGAAACAGAAAAATTGAATGCTGACCCTAAGTGGGACCCAGTCACTTTAGCTGTGTAAGTTGGAGTGTCTAGCTTTTTCATCTTTTGCTGGCTGGTGATAACAAATGTTCTATTTCTTTTTAATTTGGCAGTCTAGGAGAAAGGATTCCTTCCCCTCCCCCCCCGCCCAATGAATGTGTTGTTGAACTCTGTTTTTATGCCCACTTCCTACTACAATCAGACAATTTATTCAAAAAACATAAACCAATTCTAGTGTTGTAACTGGTACTGCAATCTGTGGTCTGTGGTAAGAGCTGCATTCTGTTGTGTATGGGGATGGCCTCCTGAAGTCCTTCCAATCTGAATTATTCCTTGATTCTGTGATTCATATCAAAGTACAATTCTGTGGGCCTAATTTTTAATGAACAGTTTGCCATCAATTGTACTAGTGTGAACTATGCTCTCTGTAGTCCATAAAGGATTCAGCTCAACACAATGAGTGGATGCTCTCCAAATGAAAAACATGACATCTTCCCCTGCCCCTACAAGTTTAGTAACTGGCAATAAAATCTCCTCTTTAAACTTAAAATTTTTGCTCTGTTTTCTAAAGAATAGTGCAAAACGGAGTTGATTTTATGGTTAGGTGTTAAACATAACTGCTTGTGGTCAGTCCATTTACAGATCTGTCTGTAAGGTCTAATATACATAAATCCTGGGGATGAGCAAACAGAAGATTCAGATGAGCATGTATGTACTCACTAGCCCATCTTCCTTGCTGTCAGTTCTTTTTTGTTTTGTTTTGCCTTTTTTAAGGATCTTTATTGTATCGAAAATATCACCACCTTTCCTCACAGCAGAAGTAGTGGGAACAGCATTTATATTTTCTTATTTGAAGTAGCCTGTAAAGGATCTTCATTCATCTAGAATTACTGAATTTGGGTTAAGGTTAGATTGATTGCACTTAACTTAAACCAATCTTTTTGCTCTTCCAAATGAGCTTTCCTTGCAGTTTAGTTGAACAAAACAGTCTTTGTTACCTTTCTTCTCATACAGAATAAGGAGTCAAGGAAAGCATGTGTCTTCTGCTGCCTTGAGTATGTTTGTGACAGAGTTTGTATTCACTCTCATTCCAGTAAGTGTATAAATCTAATCCAGCAATAGGTATTCATCCTTGTTGTTATTACTCCAACACCATCATTCATCCAGTGATCTCCTATTACAAATAATTAATTGACTAAGCTTCAAGACATAACACTTCTGTGAAATATGTAAGAAATATACAGGGGTCACTTCACACAGCACTGATGTGCAGTCACCTTTGGAATAAGAAATGGCAACTGTTCAGCTGTGTGCCCTCGGATGATCAGTATATCCAGCTGAAGCTTCATTCAGAACTTAAGGAGCTGAGAATGTAATTACTAACTGGCATTTGGCCAGTATGCTTAGGTCAAATAACATTCTCCTCCTAACAAAATTAACTGGGGAAATTTTTGTCAGACACAAGAATTGGCATCCTGTTTTCTGCCTTTAAAAAAAAAAAGACCCGAAAAACCCCAAAACCAAACCAACCTGTGTGAAACTTGGAGACTAGCCTTTGTGTCTGAAATGACAAAGTATCACCTGCTAAATGACTGATACACCTCTGCATTACTCAGGTATTGATTTGAAGTCTCTCCAACATTGACTGAAGTTTGCTCACAATGTTTGACAGAACTTTAGCTCAAGACACAGAATAAAATCAAATGCCTAGGATACTTCAGATGTATAAGTTGATATCAGCAGGTGACACTCTATACCACTGTGATTTAAATCCCTCACAAATTGTTTGGCATCAACAGGAAAGAAAAGTAAGTGGAATTATTAATAGGATATTGAATGAGGAAGCACCTGCTTGTCCAGATGTTTGTTTAGATAGATATGTTTACCCTTCCACTATATAAAACAATTAATGATTTTGTGTTTGCAGTCTTGAACTGGGTATTTTTCAAACTTGAAATAAATCAGCTTTAAATTACAAAGACTCAAAGGGCAGGATTAAAAAAAAAAGACAATTTTAGTATTTGCTAATCTTTGTATTTAAAAAAAATAGTATCTTAAAACATGAGGATTGATGCAACTCCATTCAACTGAAATCAGTTAATGAAATACCACTTCCAGGAAAGTCCATTTTTTAAAAAGTCTTTTTTTTTGTAGGGACAAGCTATTAATTTTACTGTTAACTTCACGGGATGTTAAACTGGACCAGTGTTAAGGTCTTAAAAAATTCTGTCCTGAAATGTACAATCACTGTGATTTTCTTGTCAGTGGGCTAGCACAGAAGTACCTTGGCAAGGGGCAAGTGCATTACAGAAGTGGGATACATGGCTTTTTTCTGCCCTGTCTACATTTACTGGAGGATGTAGTGATGTGTGTCCTGAAGTAGGGTGTCTAATAGGAGATGTCCTTGGTTTCAGCCCCTGTAATGTAATTCTCTACTGCAAATACATGTGGGGTCAGCAGGAGAAACTTTCTAGTTACAAGCCAGGCTCATATTCCTCCTCTGGTGAACATTTCTTTATCTTTCTATCTTTATCAGAAAGAACTGCTTCCAGCAGAATATATGAAGGCAGACCTACTTCATGTGGCCTTGTCTAATGTGCTTGTGGAGGTTGCAGGAACGCTCAAGAGCTTGCACCAGTTCTCCCATGTCAGTGCCCTCATCAGTGTTGCTCACTGGTCTGATTCTGAAGTGCTTCCCTCTCATTATTTGTGAGCAATTTGCTGTTTTAATAACAGGACGAAGGGAAGGAACCCCATTATGAGGGGATTTTCATGTTCTTACAAGCAAGTGAATTATAAGTACAATGGATCTAAAGGTGTAGGTGAGACTGTCTCAAACTACAGCATGTGAAGGTCAAGTGTTGTTTAGTACTTTCTCAGTTCCTTTAATCACACAGAAAAAAAATTATTCCTTACTCTCAGAAAAGCTGCCAGAAGCGCAGTTTCTCTAGGATAAGGCCAGAAGTAAAACACAGCTGCAATGCTTGTCTGCTACTCTTCGTATCAGCCAAAAATTTCCTAGCTACCTTCGATTTTGGGTCTTATGCTTTTACCAGGGAGAATAAGAGTTGCAGGTCATAGTTATGAAAATAATTTTGGGTTTAGACTATTCAGTCAGGACAAGGTTTGTACTTTCAACCTTTTTAAAAATAATCTTCATGTGCCAAGTTGATGGGCAGCTTTATAAATCAAGAGTGAATGCATTTCAGTAGGACTGGTATTTCTAGAGTTAAATCTCTTGAAAATCCCATCTTAAAAAGACTGACATAATTTCGCGATTCTTTTTTTAAAATGAAAGATTTCTATTATTTCCAATGACTAACATCTATAGAAATGCTTCTTAATAAAAGAAAATACTAATAATTTTAAAGCAATAATTAAAAGTGTGGGAAGAAGGGGATATAGAGAGAGGAGCATTTGCTTTAATACTTGAGAAATAATAAGGAAATGAAGAGCTAACACCATTTATGATCACGGTCCTGTCGGAGCTAAACAAAAGGGGGCTGTGAAAGATGTGATAATGGCTCAGAAGGGATCACATCCTCCCTGGTGAACATGAACAATTATCAGTTAGGTGGTGTTTGTTATCATTTCGATTAGCTGCAGTGTTATTGAGCTATAAGATCTGCAGCATGAATGTTTCCTAATCCTGCAGCATGAGGCAGCAGCAGGGCTGTGAAGTGTTGTGAGACAGCAATGATGCTGGCACTTGCCGTGAGAAATAGCCTGTTTCTATAGCTGGTTCCCATACACATATTGGGATACTTCTCTGGTAATTCCTCACCCCC
>NW_009227088.1:6419-14451 GCF_000690835.1 Fulmarus glacialis | reverse complement strand
CCTGAGGCGGGAGGGCGGTGGCAGCCAGGTCCGCGGCGCCCGGCCGCTTCCTGGCGTTGGCCTCGGTCGGGTCGCGTTTCCTCCTCCTTCCCCGGCCGCGCTGTGAGGGAGGCCTGAGGGGAAAGCGGTAGGAAATCTCCCCGGGTTTGGGCCCTTCCAGGGCTCCTCTCACCGTCTCGTCCAAAACCCCAGGCCCCTCTCCGCAGCCCCAGCCTGCTGGGGACCGCAGGTGTCCCACAAGGACCATCAAGGAAATATTAAAATGTTTTGGCTGCTGTAAATAGGCAGTTGTGATCAAGGAAGTGGAAACTTGGAGAAAAAGGCCCTTTGACGTAGTGGGCGGGTGGCAATGTTGAAGGGGGTCAGGAGAGCATTGGTTTTGAGCCTGGGTCAGAAATGAGTCATTTGGGATTTTGTAAGAGCTGTTTTAAGTAAAGTACTCAAGGTGGATTTTAAGCTGATTTTGGAGCTTGAAATGAGGGGAAAGGTTCACAGGTGGCGTTTGAAAACAACCTGTTGGATAGGTGGGAGGTAAAAGGAGAAATGGAGGAGCAGCAAGATAGAGCGAAAAATCGTCCCACCTAAATGGAGAAGTGTTAACTTTCCTGTATTGCACGTGAAGAGAGCAGCAGGTTAAGCACAGTGCAGGGAATGACAGCGGGAATGGAGGAGATGAGGTCGAGTTGGCAGGGCCCGAGGAAGGGGTTGAAGGAGAGTGGACTGGAGGGAACTGTAGAAAATAAAGAGGGAACAGAGAGGAGGTGTGGAAATGAGGATGGTAATGGGGCATCATTTGCTGAACATTACAGAGGTCTGAAGCAGTCATGTCAGTGTCTTGGTGTTTCTGTGAGGCGTAGCTGAACCACTTCACTGGAGGTCGCACATCTGGGAGTGAAAACACAAGATGTTTACAGAAGCAGGGACTTTACTGTGAGACAGTAGCTCTGAAAAAGACTTTGGATCCTAATGGGCAGGTAGCTAAGCACTCCCAGAACACTGAAGAAGTCAAAAGAGGTAATTTAATTAAACACTGTATAACTTGAGGAATTTCAGGTAAGATTTGGGAGGTTGTATAATTTCCCAATTTTCACTGGTGTGACCATACCTGAGCATGGTGTACATAATGCAGACGGTGTGCTGACAAACTGGAATGGCTTTGTGGCAAGAAATATGGGATTGCTTTCCAGAACTGCAGAAACCCTAATAGAATAGTCTGTGTGTTTAAACACAGTAACAGTAAGCAAGTATTTTCATGGGAGACAAATCTCTTAATGGGGTCCTCAAATCTTGCAGAAAAAGGTATAACACACTTCAGCAGCTGGAAGTTTGGCATACAGGAAACCTGATGTTAGATATCTCACCTTTAGATGTTATACTGTAGGCATGTTAAGCTGTGTTGGTCTATTTGCTCTTTTTTAGAGCAAATAGAAAGAAAAAGCTGCGTTTCAGGGTGTGGTTTATCTGATTTATTTTAGTTTCCGAGGAGATTAATCATTCTCTGGGTATGAGTTCTGTTGAGGGAGTAACAGGCTCAGATGTAAATACTTGTATTACAGGTATTACCTGGAATTCATTTGACTAATCGGGTATTACTCTTTTTGACTATTTGCTCTTTTTTAGAGCAAATAGAAAGAAAAAGCTGCGTTTCAGGGTGTGGTTTATCTGATTTATTTTAGTTTCCGAGGAGATTAATCATTCTCTGGGTATGAGTTCTGTTGAGGGAGTAACAGGCTCAGATGTAAATACTTGTATTACAGGTATTACCCGATTAGTCAAATGAATTCCAGGTATTAATCTTTTTGAGAGAGAAAATGTTCATGGAGTTACTTCTTACCTCTTGAAAGGGAAGCAGTGCTAGTAAGTGACAAAGGTCTCTCTGCATTAGATGGGGATCTGGAATCCCTTCAGTCAGGTCTGGCATTGGTTTTTGGTAGTTTTTCTTCATAAGTGAACCTGAAGAACTCATTGTGTCTTTTAATGGCATTTATGTGTGCAAATTTCCTAGAGGAGGGCGAAAAAAGAAAATCTCACAGCATGTGAAGGAAGTACGTTAACCATTGCAGGAGCAGAACCAAGACACAAAGGGAGATTTTATTTGGTAAATTTAAAAATATTATTTTTCTTAGTTGCATCAGGGCAAGGTAGAAGGACATAGTCCTGAATAAACCTTGATTCTGAAAAGCATTATATTTTTGTAATCATGGACCTATTTTTATGCCAACAGTTACATATGTGTGTGAATATATCTAGAATCAGGGACTTAGGCTAGCTCATTTGTAGTTTACATGAGACCAACGTTCTGCAAGTTACAGACAACTTCTAGCATTGTCCAGCTTAATGTCTTAAAGCATTAGCTGAGATTACTATATAACCTCAAAAAAACTAGTTTTAAACCTTTATAGTGCAGGTATTTCTTAATCTTTTATCATGTTTCGTATGGTTTATCACCAGACGTGAATGTTATAAATATAAGCAAGCGCCATCTGGTTGTTCTAGCACCTCTCTTATCTCCCATGGAGATATTTTTAGTGCAGCAGAAATACAGAAATGTAACTACAGAAAACAGTTATTGCAAGTGATGCATGAAATAAGGTGTACTTACTACTTTTCACAAGCTTAGTTCTTTGGCAAAGCTAACTGGATACATGAAATACCATGAAGCATGGTGCTACATTCATTCTGTTACTAACATTTTTTCCCCATTTGGGCAAAGTATTCTAGTTGCTTAAATCAACTAACCAGTTGATCTACTGACCTTAAAAAAGCCCATTTTTGCTGTTTTGTAGAACTCCACATCCTCTTGCAAACTGAGATTCTTTGGATGACATAATCAAAATTGCTGTAAGGATAAAGTACAGCCCTCAGAGGTGTAACTGTTAACCACATCACAGTTGGAAATGTCACATTTTATGGGCAGAGAACTGACTTTCCCAGCCCTCAATTGCACAAACCTAGAGCTTTTAAAAGAGTGAGCTAGCAATAAATATTAGCCCTCTTCTTGTAAGATCTTTTCTGCATCTGAGCCGTGTGTTATACTTTGCCCCAGCTGCATTTAATTTGTGAAGGAACGAATAAAGATTGGAATCATGTGCTGACTCAGTGAGACTCACCTTCCAGTCATGTTTACTGTATCACATTGCTACTACAGCATACTATGGGATATGCTCCTCTTGTCACTTAATTTGGTACATTCTCCTGCATTCTGTGCTATCTGTATAATATAAATCTTAACAAATGTGTGGACTTTTTTTTTTCCCCCAAACCTCGCTTAATATATTTCTTTAACTAATAAGACAGAAATTCAAATAAGAAAATGGAAAACCATCAGGAGGGGGAGAGAGTAAACTAGAAGTTCAAGTATTTTGGAAGCCCAGTGGTAGTGAGCTGTTTGTCAGTTGAAGCAATAGGAATGATAATTTTCCTTTTGTATATTATTTCCTTAAGATTTCTAAGATTTGCATGTGCTGTAATTCTGTCCCCCATTTAGATGTATCTGTGAATTAGTTACTTCAGAGATTTGCGTAGTATCAGATACCCCAGAAACAACATTGAAGGTTTCTCATCTTCCCTGGACTGTAACATTATTATTATTATTAATTGGTGGCTGAACTTTCACACATTAAGATGTTTTTTAATCTTCCCATAACAGTTCACTTGCCCTCTGTTTCTCATCCACATAAGGAAGTACAAACATTTCATGCTGTGTTTTATGGACACAGTTGCTGCCGGTTTGAGTTTCTGCTCAAAATTTGGAAATCAGAGGGAGGGAAATGATGCTCCCCTTGAATTTCCTCTGGTCCGTTATATGAATATTGTTGGTCTTTTGTGTCCTCTCTGATCCATCTGCTAGTCTTTTATTTTTCTTGCTACACTGCTCCCATTGCAGTTTATAAATGGCTTTTCAATCTTTAATCTCTTTTCAAATTTCTTAGCAAAATTGTCTATCTAGTTTAACGGTGTTCAATTCTTCAGTTCGTGTTCTGCTGTTTTGTATGTATTTCTATAGCTAGATAACTTAGGTCTATAAGGCATTTAGTTTGTCTTGTTTGTGTGACAGACCTGTACATGAAAAGCCAGTGGAAAGTAGAGCATATTCTTTTGTGCATTAACATTATGAAGTGAAGAAGCCAATCCATACAGAATCGAAAAGACTCTAGAGAGTGTTACATTCCTACAAGCAGATTAGTGAGAGGCTAATGTTGACCGATTCTAGTCATCAGTTGAGGAAATTATGTTAATGTAAGGACTGGTTGACTACTTGTGCCTGTGATAAACATGATTTCCAGCTTAGTGATCTGCTGAAAACCTTTAGCCTATTGGCAGCTTCAGACATTTAATTAATTAATGATTTGTTTCTGCTTTCATAAGCTGGAAAATACATACTAGGATAGTGAAGCTGCTGAAATGACAGCCAGGTTTAGAATTCGAGGGCTCCAGGTTGGAGTGGTGCCAGCATCTCTAACTATTAAGGTAGGACCAAAACTTTGCCAAATAGGAGTCAGCCTGCAATAGTGGCTTTCAGGATGTTTAGTCAGCATTACTTTCCTATACTTCTGCGGACTTAAAATGAAACAGTTGTGAGCACAAGGGCTTGCCTGGGGTTTTCTGCGTGCAAGATTGGTTTCACTCTAGATATTGTCCAAAGTCCTACCTTTTAATATTGCTGTCCAGGTGGAGGTTAATACACTCTTTTTGGCTATTTGTGATCAGTGAGCTGTGCAATAATTTTCTTTCCTCTTGTCTGGTCGGCACTGAACATTGTTGTTACTGTACTTTCCACTATCCTACACTACTGCGCTCCCTTATTGTCATTATCAGACTCCTTAGTCTTGCAAACAGCACACAAAGTACTCTTTCCTGTCAAATGCTTTGCATTTGAATGGCAGGGATAGAGCATGTGGAGTGACTATCTATTTTTCATACCTGACATTTTGAATCAGAAGAGCTGTGTTAGTTAATCCGTTGTTTAGATGGGGTTGGTGTTTGTGGAAATTCACCAGAGAATTAGTGAGGCATTCAAGAACCAGGTTTATCTTTAATAAAGACTGGTTGACAGCCGGCTGAACATGAGCCGGCAGTGTGCCCAGGTGGCCAAGAAGGCCAATGGCATCCTGGCCTGTATCAGAAATGGTGTGGCCAGCAGGAGTAGGGAGGTGATTGTGCCCTTGTACTCGGCCCTGGTGAGGCCGCACCTCGAATACTGTGTTCAGTTTTGGGCCCCTCACTACAAGAAGGACATTGAGGTGCTGGAGCGTGTCCAGAGAAGGGCAACGAAGCTGGTGAAGGGTCTAGAGCACAAGTCTTATGAGGAGCGTCTGAGGGAACTGGGGTTGTTTAGCCTGGAGAAGAGGAGGCTGAGGGGAGACCTCATCGCGCTCTACAACTACCTGAAAGGAGGTTGTAGCGAGGTGGGGGTCGGTCTCTTCTCCCAAGTAACCAGTGATAGGACGAGAGGAAATGGCCTCAAGTTGCGCCAAGGGAGGTTTAGACTGGACATTAGGAAAAATTTCTTTACTGAAAGAGTGGTCAGGCCTTGGAAGAGGCTGCCCAGGGAAGTGGTAGAGTCACCATCCCTGGAGGTATTTAAAAGACGTGTAGATGAGGCGCTTAGGGACATGGTTTAGTGGGCATGGTGGTGTTGGGTTGACGGTTGGACTTGATGATCTTTAGAGGTCTTTTCCAACCTTAATGATTCTATGATTCTATGAAAGACAAGTAGACAGTAGGAAGAGGAGAACTGGCATGGTGGCAGTTTGCACTGATTTCCGTCTGAGAACAACAATAAAAAAAAAAAATCTCCTTTTTAAGTATTTACTTGAAAATATTAATTTAAACACACACACAACCTGCAGTCATCAGTTGTATTCTGAAATGCAGATATACTTGAATTGAGGTTATCTTCACCTACTGTGGACTTGGGTAAGCAATCCAGCCCCTGCAGTATGCTATGAATTTATTTTATTATAGTCTGCAACAGTATTATCGAATAATCTCAGCACAAACCCAAACCCTGTAGTTTTCGCCACTATATAAGCATGTTGCAAATAGTAATTTCTTTCCCAAAGAGGCTTACAGTCTGAAAGAAAAAGCAAAATGGGAGAGAGGCAACAAGAATCATTGTTTCTGCTTCGTAAATGAGAAATTGAGACACAGACAGACACAATGATTTGTCAAAAAAAGCCTGTGGCAGAGCTGGCCAAGGGTTCTTACATTGATTTACCACTGCCTTTAACCATCTGATCTTCCTTCCAATGTTTTCAGAGGCTAGAAATTTGTAAGATGTGCTTGCCTTTTCCACAAGGTTGGGGGTGAGAAGGGAGCAAGGTACTAGCAGAAACTATGTTTAATAAATAAAACTTCTTGGGAGGAGGTTGCATCAACAAAATAGTTCCTAGTTGAATCGATTTGCATGGTGGTAATATGAACCGAATGGCACATTTTCTATTAAGTACAATTTTTCAGAAGACAATAATATAGTAAATACAGGCTGAAGCTCCCGGATGTTACCATGTTCTCTTTGATATGTTCATGAGAGTTGTTCCATCTAAAAAAGAAAATCTTGTAACAATGATATTATTAAAATATTCTTGCCCATTAAGAATATGAGTCACGTCATTTTTAAAGCTCTCGGGGAGACGTTTCATATGTTAGGAGGATGGAAGTCTATTAAAAAAAATCTAACAGCTGTTATGTTGTGAAGTGTAGATACTGCTTATTCTCAGAAGTGTAAGAATAATTCTACTATGTCAAATAATGAATCTTGTAGCACATTAACAATTGCAAGTAACTACAGAGATTGACTTACTTTCAACCACTCATGTATCATATACCCACTTCTATATTAAAATGTGTACTTACTGAATTTTCTGAAGGTGTGATCCTTAATAGATATTTGTTACCAAGAAATACTGTAGCTCAGTATCTCAGGCTCCTACTGAGCACCCTCAACAATCCAAACTGCAGATAATTTAAAATATTTTATTTTTTCCAAAACTTGTTAATGTTCAGTTTTGTACAGTATTCTGATATTTGCTTGAAAAGAAACTCAAATGAAGTCATTGTGCTTGATAAACCTTTATCACATGCCAAAGAATTCTTAGTGATAAAATGGAAGTAAAACCAAGCATCATGGTTTAAATAATCTCTGAGATTTTGACTGGTTGAATCAGATCCTTCAGTGTTGTATAATCTCTTTGCCCTCCAAGGCAATCTGATCTCGCTGTCCCAAGATAACCACGTTGAGATAGAAGATATTTTTCAGTTCCTTATGACATAAGGACTTTATGTTATTTTTACAGTCTAATAATAAAAACGTGGCATTGCTTGAAATTGAGGAACAGAACATTGGTGAAGTTTCCTCTTCTAGTATCCTGAGATCTCCTATCTGAGGGAAATATCTTTACCAATCATTTTCTTTTTTTTTTTTCAGTTGCCCCAACAGGAGTGGTGGAGGCTGCTGTTCTGAAAACACTGCTTAGTCCAACTTCAGTACATCTTTGCATCTGAAAAACAAACCACTTAATTTTCTGAAGTGTAAGGCAGATTTTTAAAAAATGATGGGAAATACCAATTATTATTGAAAATTCTATTTTCCAACCCTTTTCATACTATGCTTTTGAAAAGCACTTCACCTCACCATAGGAATATTATTGAGCTGAACCGAGGGGAAAAAACGTTGAAGTGTTCTTTTAAATAGAGAAAGTATTTGTTCTTCAAACTACTGCTGCATCTCTCATTCAGCAGTGATTTTTTTCCCCCTCCTCTTTTGGGAACAGCATGGATCATTTGTCCCAGGAGACAAGCTGTACTTTCACAGAGATTCAATATTTTCTGTTTGTGCTGTTCCTTTTTTCTGTCACATATATGTATATTCCACATAACTAAAGATGAGTAGGTTTCCTGCATGTTGCTCATGAAATTATCTTCAGTCTGATTGTTTGAGAAGTGTTTTGATGTCCTCAGAACGTTTAACAAAGGTGAAAATGTTGTGAGCAATTAAGCCATTTTGCTCACTAGGTTGATGTGCTGTAGC
>NW_009227088.1:0-6388 GCF_000690835.1 Fulmarus glacialis | reverse complement strand
CTGCTGAAGAGAGATCAACGTTTGCTTGGGATATACGTTAAAAAAATCTTGAGATTCAGCTTCTCTCCTAATGCAGAGTTTGAAAAAGGCTCTTAAACTCCCCAGGTACTGTTAGTAAGAAGACTTAAAATATCCATGTAATTTTGGAGAAACGATATTATTTTGTTTATTGTGAAAGCATGCTAGATTGATTATTTGTCATTTTGAGTTATCAAAAAGTGGATCATCTTAATACTTTTAGAGATAAAGCCTGCTAAAATTTGCTATTTTCTCATGATCAGCTCAGTGATTTGTAGCACAATAGTTTACTGTGCTGAGCTGCTGCAGTGGAAGATCTGTCAACTTTTCCATTACCATATCCTTTTTGGAGAGGATCCTAATTCATTCATTTCAATTCCCATCAGGATAAAACTTGGCTTATAATACATATTACTGGTAGTTTTAAATTCGTTTGCATTTGGAAATGCAAAGTATGTCATATTCTCACATTTCTATTTCTAATCTGTTGCTTCTACAGCAAAAGAATTCATTAGACTGACTTTTGGAAAATAAAATATTCAGGGCTAGACTGTTCCTTTCAGCACAGCCTTGATCCATGAATGATGTGCAATCTGTGCAGCTCAAAGACATTATGCCTTTGAGACACTCTCCCCTGGTATATTACGGTCTTGCTTCCCTCTGGTCTACACCAACAGCTCATTTTAGCTTCCCCTATAAGAGGTGGATCCTGTGCAATGTGAAGAAGAGAGAGCTCTATCTATTCTTCCCAATGAATGTGAGCAGTGAAAAATGTGGTATTTACTATTTCTGCATGCTAGAATACAAGATCTAAATAGCCTGCTTATTGGTACAAAGGCAAACCTTTTACACATCCAGCTGTTCTGATAGAGGAACACAACCCCAGTGTTATCTTTCCTTTTTGAAAATGCAATTAACAATTTTTCAGCTAGCTATATATTTTTTGTATTTGACAGTATATGTTTTAGGGATGAGCAAGTAATAACGCAGTGGAAAATTTCACTGAATAGATTCATTGTGGCTAAGTAAAAATTTAGAGTTTGAGCCCTTTAAACATCGTTTTCAGGAACCACAGGTCCAATCCAAAGTCTCGATGACTTCAACAACTGCTGGTTCAAGCTCCTGTAGTCCTTCTGTTTATGTAATTTTAGAATCTCAGGCCCAGTGAGCTCAGTTCAGTCTCTTAGCAATGTTTTTTTCATGAGTTTCTTAAAACTGAAATGAATGCAAGCTGAATGATCGAAACCAAACATTAATACCGTAACTCAGACTAAACCAAGATATATTTATGATGCCTATAACTTCATCTCTCAGGTTAATTTCTCTTTTGAACCAAGATAAACAATACAGAACCAAATATTTAAGTTGAGTAATGTTGAAGACATTGAGCTATTTAGCCATAACAAACATGCACTACAAAATATAGCCATTAAAAAAAAACCAATTAAAACCCCCCTCCCTTCCTGTTGGTTTTATACCTACCTTTATACAGCTTTTGTGAAAGCTACAGAAGAATATGTACAATCATATGTATCTTTGTTGGTATTTGTTGGCAAGATCTGCTTGCAGGCCTCCCAAGTATCTGTGCCTTGTGGCAGAATCATGGGGAGGGAAGTACTACCTACCCATGGTAGAGAAATGCTGAGTTAGGGACCACTTAGGGACGCTGAACATACACAAGTTCATTGTACAGGACAGGGTGGGATGCTGGCTGATGTCATGGAGAGGGTGCTGTGTGTCATCCTGGAGAGGCTGTGATGACCAGGAGAGATTTCTGATGACTGGAAAAAGGCAAACATCACACCTGTGTTTAAGAAGGGCTATAAAGGTGATCAGGGAGGTACAGCCTGCTCAGCCTGGCCTTAGTCTCTAGAAAGATTGTGGAGCAAATCCTTTTGGAGGCCATTTCCAGGCACTTGAAGGAAACGAATGTAATGAGGAACAACCAGCATGGATTTGCCAGGGATAAATCATCCCTGGACAATTTGGTAGCTTTTTATGATGAAATAACTGGCTCTGTTAGTAACTGGGAGAGAACAATGGATGTTGTATGCCTTTACTTTAGTAAGCTTATGTCAAAGTCTGCCATAGCATCCTTATAGCCAAATTAGAGAGATGGATGGATTACAAGATGGCTGGAAAACTGGCTTAATCACTAGGCTCAAAGAGTCAGTGGTTTAAAGTGGTTTAAAGTGGTTTGCAGTTCATGTAGCCACTAGTGTAGCTCTTCTGAGGTTGATCCTGGGCTAACATTGTTTGATGTCTTCATTAATAGCCTGGATGATGGGGTGGAACGCCCTCAGGAAGTTCATGGCTGCCACCAAATTGGAGGGAACAGCTGATACACTTGAGGGCAAAGCTGCCATATTGGAGCATCTTGAAAGACTGGAGAAAGGGGCTGATGTGCTGCTTAACATGCGTGTGTCTTAACTAGTAGATGCATATACATATACTTACCTCAGGACAGATACTATACAGGAATGTCTATTATCTATTCTGCAGTATGATTTAATTATGATGAAGTGCTTTAAGTGTAGGAACATTATTCCTATTTAATAGAACTATTAATCAGTGACATGGTTCAAATCTCTGAACACCACTATGCCCTGCCTGCACTCAAGATATGAAGCAGAACATCTACCACATAATGCATCCTAAAATGGCTGTGCTGCACCCAGGTATAGTCAGATTTGATAGACAGGTTTCCAAAGAGCAGTAATATAAATGTCTTTCCACCAACTTCAGTCATGCCAGGATTTTACTTCTAATGGTACAATCGTGTCAACTGGGTACAGCCTTTGGAGAAAATAGCACAAATTTACCTTATATCGTGTTGCTCAAAAGCACAGAACAAACTTTATCATAAAAAATAAATATATTTCAGTGTTGTAGAAACATGTAAACACTGCTACTTGCTCCCTCTTTCATCACACCAAAGCCAAAATCTTCTATTACATTGCTGTAAATGTGAAATGAATGGACTTAAGAGTTTCAGGTATATGTTTCTAGCTGAAGCCAGAATTTGACCCATGAAGCTAGAATAATCAAATACAAAACAGTCAAAAGACATTCAGTGATCCTTAATGTGTCAAGCAAGTGGGGCTGTTATGTGGAGAATCACAACAAGGGCAGTAGGTCTCTTTTATAAACCTTATACTTTTTTTGAAAGAAGTCCTGATACTTGCCATGGACAGGAGGCAAGATTAGGTGCTCTGTTGTGACATTACAGCCAGCATATCCTTGTGACATGAATTTTCATTTGTTCCAAATTAACTTCTGTGACTGAGGAAGGAAAACCCATAAGGCCCATGTTGCCAAGAAGAAATAATACTGTTTCGTGGTGAGGAAATGATTGCTTTGTATGGCTAGTACTCTCCACCTCTTCTGAAAAAAATGGCTTGTTTAATTGCAACATATAAAAATGCTCCTTTCTATTTCAGCATACAAATATGGACTTACTATTCTGGCCTTGTTTAAATTTATTATCTTGTATACTTTTGCAGCAGATACCATTCTCTAACCCTAACACTAGAAAGAAATATTATATCAGTGTGAAAGAATTGTTCAATTTTCTGCATATTGGCTCTTTGAACAAAAGTAGGCTATGAGTATTTTGCATTAACATAGACTTACATTATAGTAAACCTTTATCTATAATGACAAACATCTCATCTTAGGTGTTTTCAAGTAAGATTTAATCAATTATAGCCATTTTTCCTGTGGTTGGTATTCATTAGTGGAGCTCATAATTTCTAAGCTCCAGTCTGCTGAAAATAATGAAATTAGATCAATAAAGTTGTGTTTAATGGCTTGTGTTATGCAGCTCATCTGAAAGAGCTCTAAACATACATTTTCATAAGGTCTGCATTACTCAACTCATTGACCAGAGTGTGGTGATGATCTAATGCTGTTATTTTTAGTTCCTGCAGGTTTTATCCAAGGCATTTTGGAGATAAAGAGCTGGAAGGAATGACTGCACTGAACGGGGAAGAAGCATGCATTATAAATTACTTTTAAGTTCTGTTTTTCAGGAATGAAAGTTAGTCAGACTTGAGTAGTGTTGTAACTGCAATTTCCTCATTTTAATGACTCCAGTTTATAGCCTTGGGAATATGCCCATTTTCGCATTTTCATAGACTCGGTCCATTGGCTAAAGGAGCAAAGAAATTACACTACTGGACAGGACCTGTATGCTGTCCAGGGTCTAACCATGGCCAGGACTAGGGGAAGATGCAAAGAGCTGTAGAGGAGCTAGCTGCAGGTCCCATATAGATCTCAGCTGATCCCTCAATTTAAGACCATAACCATGAAGTTTTCTTACTTCTACCAGTTTGTTACTCATATTGACCATTATAACCCTGATATCACTAGTATGTAGACATGGTTAGGATTACAAGGAGGTAGAAATGAAGTGCCTTTACTGTAACTCTTTTGTTCATTTCCTTTCTAAGAAAAGCAGTATCAGTATTTTCAGTCTCCCTTTGTGAAACTCCTCCTCTCTTCTATTTCTTTCATTCTTCTCTGAATCCCCTGTAATTCTGCAGTGGTCTTCTTGAGACACTGTGTATGATCGGAGAGGGAGCTATTTCTGTGGCTTATCTTACAGCCTTCTGATATGTTTGGTGATTTTCTCTAGCCCTTTCCTCACACCACCTGCCGGTTTGTCCTTTTTTGTGAGAAGAGATGCACATTAAACAGGAGCTTACCTTTTTCCCCTTACCATAAAAGTCACTTTTGCCTTTATTACCTTTATTAACATTGTGCTGTAAGAGTACCCATTCGTCTACTTTAGTCAGAATTCCTTAAACTTCCCCTTCTCTGGACTTCATTAATTGTAACTGTGTTTCCAAAATGTAAAACGCGTATGATTTTTAGATTGACCACAGAGTCATAGAGGAATACTGAGTTTTAGTACAGTGCTTTGGCTTCTCATATGCAAGGTACCAGACAGAGAAAATGGAAAATGATAACGTTATAAAAATAATTAGCTGTGTTCCGTTTCTTGTTGGAATTTTTTAGTTCAGAGGAGATTGTGACTGGTCCAAAGGAAACCTGGTTTCTTAACATTGTCTTTGCTCTTGCTAGCTTTGTGTTTATAAAGACATTTGAAATTTACATAAGAACCTGGTTGAGTACCTCTTAATGAACCTTGTTGGCTCAGGTCCAAACTGTTTTAAATAATTAGAAAAGTATATATGGGGCCCCACAGGATATTTTCAAAGGCACAAAGCACAGTTAGGTAACCAGCTCCCAGGACAAATCTAAGGCTTGCTGCAATTTGTGCCATTGGAAAAGGCCCATACCTACATAAATACACAAGCTGAAAAATCTGGTCCATAGATACTGGCATATTTCTGCAAACTAAATCTTGAAAAACATCTAATTAAAAAAAAAAAAAAGAGTGAAGAGAGAGAGCTGGAGCAGTAGATTGTGTCAAGATATAAGACTCATAATTACAGCACAGGAAATGGCAGCAGATTATGAAAGATCTTTGGCCTGAAATGATGTAGCAAAAATCTCTAAGCAGCTGGTTAAAGAGGCCTATTAGCAAGTGACTGAATTTCTCCAGACCTTCTGTGTTATCTTATGTCAAGCATTTTCAGCTGACGAGAACAAGCGAGTGTAAGATGGTGACTTTGATTTTTCTTTTGATAAACAGTAGGAAGTGCTAGTAATTGTCGGTTTGTATTTGTTAAGCTGGTACTCCATAGCATCAGCCCAGCAAAACCAGTTTCTTTGGATATATCTAGAAAGCACAGTGGAGCTTACTAGAAATGCCCAGTCTCGTACTGGCCTGTGCTTGTGTGCAAACTCTGTATAGTGCACCAAGTTGAGAGATATTTGGTGATGACTGACTGTGCTGTCATCCTATAGGCATGGCCTTGCTTCCAAGCTAATAAAAGAAGACAAGTGAACACAGAGGCAGCATTTTGGTAGCATCTTGATACTGCTCTGGTTCACTTGCTAGTTAGCTATGCTGCTGCCTCTGGGTTCACAGTCTTCGGACTGCATGGTGTAAATATGCCCAAAGAGTAGTTAGAATTTATACATTTATCCTTGAATTCATTAGTATGGGTGCCAACGTGATAAAAAAATATTTTGTCTTCACCAGAATCGCCTATTTGATTTGATTCAACTTCCTTCTATTCTGGTCTTATAATGTGTACAAATCCAAATCAAATTACATGTGTTCGTAACAAGCTACATAATAAGAAACCCACGTATATTTTAGTGTCATTGAAATCAACATCTTTCACTTCTAAGGTCCATAGATTTAGATGTGGTGAAACTGCATTGACGTTAAAATATGAAAATTAATTAAATCCTTTATTGCATTCTAACTTATTGGATGCGGGGGGGGAACGTTGCC
>NW_009227087.1:4419-9113 GCF_000690835.1 Fulmarus glacialis | reverse complement strand
GACTGCAGTCCGTGGGAAGCCCCCACGTTGGAGAAGTTCGGGAAGGACTGTCTGCCATGGGCGAGAACCCACACTGGAGAAGGGGAAGAGTGTGAGGAGGAAGGAGCAGCAGAGACAACATGTTATGGACTGACCGCAATCCCCATTCCCTAGCCCCTGTACCGCTCGGGGGGAGGAGGTATAGAAGTCGGGAGTGAAGTTGAGCCTGGGAAAAAAGGAGGGGTGGGGAGAAAGTTTTTTTAGATTTGTTCTTATTTCTCATGATCCTACTCTGATTTGGTTGGTAATAAACTAAATTAATTTCCCCAAGTCGAGTCTGGTTTTGCTGTGACGGTAATTGCTGAGTGTCCTGGTTTCGGCTGGGATAGGGTTAAATTTCTTCCTAGTGCTGTGATTTGGATTTAGTATGAGGAGAATGTTGATAACACACTGATGTTTTCAGTTGTTGCTAAGTACCCTCCTAGTCCAAGGACAGCTGCCATGCCTACTGACTGAGCTAGGTACACAAGATGGGAGGGAACATAATCAGGACAGCCAGCTCAGCTGGCCAATGGGGTATTCCATACCATGCGACGTCACGTTCAGTATATGAATGGTAGGCGTGATCCAGGAAGTAGCAATCACTACTTGGTTATTGGTCAGCGCAGGTGGTGAGCAGTTGCATTGTGCATCACTCATTTTGTATATTTTACTATTATT
Organism: Fulmarus glacialis; assembly: GCF_000690835.1. NCBI lineage: Eukaryota > Metazoa > Chordata > Aves > Procellariiformes > Procellariidae > Fulmarus > Fulmarus glacialis. The sequence goes on along the minus strand of NW_009227087.1, from coordinate 8,414 downwards.
CTTATTTTCTCTTTTCTGTCCTGTTAAACTATCTTTATCTCAACCCGCCCCGGGGGGGGGGGGGGAGGGGAGTGAGTGAGCGGCTGCATGGTATTTGGCTGCCTGCAAGGTTAAACCACATCACTGAGTGATCTCCCTGTCCTTATCTCGACCCATGAGCCTTTCGTAATATTTTCTCTTGACTGTCCTGTTAAGTAGGGGGAGAGATAGACTAGCTTGGTGGGCACCTGGCAGCCAGCCAAGGTCAACCCACCACAATAACATGTTTAATTAAGGAAGAAATTTTAATTAATTCTATGCTTGGGCTTTCCAAGCCCTCCAGATCTTACTTGTAGAAAACTGTGGACCGAGACCATAGAAGATGGAGAATGCACAGTAGCAGTACAAACTGCTGAAACCACAGGCTGACAACATAAGCTCTCCTCTTCTAGGAGTTCCTATAAACTCACAAAAGCTGGTCTCAGCTTAGAGGCCATGCTTATAGTTGACACTTCAAGAAATTTAGCTATCAATTAAGAAACCATATTCTGGTATCGGCTTGGAATTGGCACCAAAGGTGTACCAATGGCTCAGTCAACAGTTTAGCCCGTAGATAAGTTGTTACAAGCAACTTCCAACACTACATTTTAGTTCATGCACAGGAAGGTGAGCCAGGTCAGAGTAGTAAGTCCTACAATCACCTGGTGGCCTGGAGGGTTTCAAGACATGGGCCAGAGTGGATCATAGTGTTGTCCGAAAAGCGAATTCATGCCCGGCATGCAAGTAACCAATTCCACACGCTCAGGAGAGATATTGTTTTATTCAGGCCTGGGTGCTCGGTGGACTTGCCACAAATCAAGCACACCTGGTCTAATCACCTTTCTGTTTATATCCATGATTCTCATACATATTTTAAGTTTCTCTTTTACATATTCATTAAGTTTCCGGGAACTAATTATAATATTACATCATCCTAGACACATGCGCACTAAAGCCTTTAGGGTCTTCTTGAGGGTCTCGGGTGGTCTCTGGTGGTCAGCAGGGTAGTGAACTTTCTGTGAACTTGTCCTTCCTTCTCCTTATAAGGTTGCAACTTGTCCCCGAGCCATACTTGGATCGCTTTTGTTTACGGTTTCCATAGTCAAAGTTAATTATCACTAGAATCTAACAATGCTTCTAGGATACACAGTTTATACTAGTTACAATTCCACACACTTACAAACACAAGACCTGTTAGTTACCTAACTTCTAAGCAACAAATCTTCATTGTTTAGAATTAAAGAAACGAGCAGTATGGAATAAGAGGTATTGTAACAGACTATACCTACTGCATCAATTGCATAGGTTCAGGAGTTGAACATGGAAAACATTAGGCATGTGGGAGGTTAAACCAAAGAGGCAGCATAGACACAGCTGGTGTTTCAGATGTTGCTGCAAAGCACAGAAAGAAGGTTTTCTCTGAAGTTTGCAGAAAAAAAACAAAACTGACTTCACTATGTAAATCTAAGCTAGAGAAAACAATTTAATCTGTTCTGTCTCTGGAGTGAGGATACAATATCCTTAATGCAAAAACATTGCTGTGTAACAGGGCAGACATATTAATTGCCATATTAAGGTTTCAAGTGGTCTTGAGAAGTGGCCTTAAACATAGATTTTCACTGTAATATAAGCAATCGATAACAAAAGCTTTGATAACTCTGCATTGGCCTTTAAATGGCACCCACCATATATCCAAAATACATACAAAGCCAGCAAACTGCCATTCAGAAATGAAAAGCGCAATGGTAAACTTGCTTAGATTATCATATGAGACAAGGAAAACAAAAATGAAATTGCAGTGACCATCTGGTACTGCTCATCATGACTGTATTGAATGACCTAATAAATTCTCCCCTTCTCTAGATTATATGAAGTCTCATATTCAGAAGTAGATGATACTGCAATGATAATTTTTAACAGCTGTTTATGATCTAGGCTTATAGTAATTTGAATTTCCTGCTTGTTCGGTGGTGCACTCTTTAGTTGCTGTTTCAGGGCAATCTAAGAAGCAACATCCCTCCTTCCTCTCTCTCTCCCACCCCCTCTCTCTCTTTCCTTTTTTGTACTTCTGCTTAGCAGCAAAGTAAGGGAGGTTACTGAGCTTACAGTGCAGTGCAGTTTTCTTTGTGTCAAGTTTTCGTCTCTGATACACACATTCATTTGCTGCTAACCAACAAGTTGATAGTCACAGGGAGACAGTGAACTATGGCCTGAGAAATACCTTAGATTAGAAAGGAGTACTACTTCATGTCTCTTTCCAAAGAAACAGGAAACTGATAATCTCTAAAGGAAACAACATTATCTGTATTGCATTTAGGACGGGGGCTTTTAAAGTGGAGAAGATACTGAAGGTAATATGGAACAAAACCTTTATCATTGCTTGAATTCTCTTCCATAACAAATAGAGATATATAACAAATCTTTTGAGCTCTGCAATTACAAAAAAGCTGTGATTACTCCATCAGAAACCATTGGCAAATTAACATAAAATGGCATTAATGAAGAAACAATTATATCTGAAAGTCTTCTATTGTTTGATCTCTATGATTATTGTCTCTTATGAACTCTAACCACTGACAGTGCACAATTGTATTTAGCTGTCCAGCCCCATTTGGTCTGAAACAAAAGTGAACAATCATCTTATACTCCATCTTAGGCTTCAACCTTTCTAATTGTTATAATTCATTCTTATTTTGTGGTGATAAAGCAGGAAACAATCTGCCAAAGTGATCTCAACAGCAATCAAATTTTTAGTGTTTCCATACACACAACGGTTATGTATGAAGATCTGCATTGTTTTCTTAGCCAGGAATGCTACAGCAATTAAGATCTTGATTGGATATCAGTCTCAATACCTCCTGTCTATAAGCACGAATTTACATTATTTTGTTAAAAGGCTCACAAAGCAAAGACGAATCTTGACACACTCCATGATTCGCCCCCATAATCCAAAGGGAAATGGTTAGCAACCTGCTACACCACCTAGACATACACAAGTCTATGCAGCCAGATGGGATCCACCCGAGGGTACTGAGGGAGCTGGCAGAAGTGCTCACCAAGCCACTTTCCATCATTTATCAGCAGTCCTGGCTAACCGGGGAGGTCCCAGTTGACTGGAGGTTAGCAAATGTGATGCCCATCTACAAAAAGGGCTAGAAGGAGGATCCGGGGAACTACAGGCCTGTCAGTGTGACCTCGGTACTGGGGAAGGTTATGGAGCAGATCATCCTGAGCACGGTCACACGGCACGTACAGGACAACCAGGAGATCAGGCCCAGTCAGCATGGATTTATGAAAGGCAGGTGCTGCTTGACTAACCTGATCTCCTTCTATGACAAGGTGACCCGCTTAGTGGATGAGGGAAAGGCTGTGGATGTTGTTTAACTGGACATTAGTAAAGCCTTTGACACCATTTCCCACAGCATTCTCCTGGAGAATTTGGCTGCTCATGGCTTGGACAAGCGTACTCTTTGCTGGGTAAAGAAACAGGCTGAATGGCTGGGCCCAAAGAGTTGTGGTGAACGGAGTTCAATCCAGTTGGCAGGCGGTCACAAGTGGTGTTCCCCAGGGCTCAGTTTTGGGGCCAGTTCTGTTTAATATCTTTATCAACGATCTGGACGAGGGGCTTGAGTGCAGCCTCAGTCAGTTTGCAGACAATGCCAAGTTGGGCGGGAGTGTTGATCTGCTGGCGGGTAGGAAGGCTCTGCAGAGGGACCTGGACAGGCTGGATCGATGGGCTGAGGCCAATTGTATGAGGTTCAACAAGGCCAAGTGCCAGGTCCTGTACTTTGGCCACAACAACCCCATGCAACGCTACAGGCTTGGGGAAGAGTGGCTGGAAAGCTGCCCAGAGGAAAAGGATCTGGGGGTGCTGGTTGACAGCTGGCTGAACATGAGCCGGCAGTATGCCCAGGTGGCCAAGAAGGCCAACAGCATCCTGGCCTGTACCAGAAATAGTGTGGCCAGCAGGAGGAGGG
>NW_009227087.1:0-4216 GCF_000690835.1 Fulmarus glacialis | reverse complement strand
GTTTGTATGCTGCCAGAAATAAAAATAAATGAAAGTAGCCTAGATAAAGGTCCATGGTGGGAATATGAAGGCCATGACCATGTGGCAAACAATGCGTGGACAACTGTTGAGCACAGCACAAATAGTCTGCTAGAGAGACCTGAAAGTCAGTAGGTGCAAAGATTACAGGCTGCCCAGGGAAGTGGTGGAGTCACCATCCCTGGAAGTGTTTAAAAGACGTGTAGATGTGGCACTTAGGGACATGGTTTAGTGATGGACTTGGCAGTGCCAGATTTACGGTTGGACTCGATCATCTTAAAGGTCTTTTCCAACCTTAATGATTCTATGACTCAGTGATTCTGCTCTGCAACTAGTTAAAACTAATTTCAAAATGCCTAATGCATTTCAATTTACTTGCAAGTAAAGGCATCTAATCTATATGGTCAAAAATAGCTGATTTATAAGCATGCCACCACAGAAATTAAATAACTCTTCCATGCCCTTTGCATATGTGTTTTAAATATTAAAACAGTAGGAAAAGGTAGGTCCACAAGAGAAGGTAAAACACCCTGGTATCCAAGCCCAGGAAAGGCTGAAATGTGGTCTATATGAATTCACAAGACAAAATGACAAAATATTACCTGCAAGTAGAAGAAAAGAATGGGACAGAGGGAATACAGGACTCGCATTAACGGGAAAAAGTGTGTTTGTGTGTATGAGGAAATTCAATGAGAAGTGTTAGAGGCAGTGTTATACTAGTATTAGATGCACCATCTAAGAAGAAGTAATGTGCAACATAAAGTCCAAACTGTATCCTAACAGGCATGTTAAGAGTGCATTGACTGAGTTTCATATTAGCACAAATAAAATTATAAAATTATTAAATATCCAGTAGAACAGATTAAATTATTAAATATCCCACAGAATAGATCAACTATCATGAAGTAAAGCTGGATATCAGCGAATCAGAAACTCAAATATTTCCTGTAAACCCCAGGAATTTTGTGTGAGCTCCCAAAGGGTTAAAGGGTAGAAAATATGAAAATCAAATAATGCTCATGGATCAGGGCAGTAAGAAAGTTTAGAGATCATCTGGGCATTAAAAACCTTTAAAAAACCAGAAGAATTGACTGAATACATTGCATCTGAATACCTGATGTACTGGCCTTGTAAGAGTCTGAACCTACCATGACTGCTGAAAAAAGTTTTAGAGAAAAAGACATACAGGGAAAAATGGTTAGAAGAGAGTTATATAAACATTTTGCCTGATTTTATTAGGCAGGAACACATAACATAAATTAGGTAAAGATATTGCAACAGATAAAATAACATCTAAAGGAAAGAAAGAAGATGCAAGGAAAGAGAGTTTTAGAACTGCTGTGAGCAGAAACCTGTATCACAGACGTGTGTTGCAGCAGGTACATGGACTCAACAATACCAGAAAGATGTATCTGAGCAATAAAGGGTCAGTAACGCTGGATTTGATTATCTGGGCACAACTAAATTACAATTAGGGGAGACACCTAATGTCTCAGGTACAGATTATATAACAATTGCTGCTGAAGCTGCTCCAATCTTTCAAATAATCTAATTAAAGAGGAGTTAATGGTAGCACAAATTTAGTTCTACCAAGTGGATGTTTTTGTAGAAAAGCTGCTCATTTACTGTAAGAACAGATGAAATGACAAAAAGTTGTGTGGGGTTGTTTGTTTGTTTTTTAGGATTTTAAATAACATTTTTAATTTCAGAAAGGCAACCTTTGAGAGTTTCAGGGAATGAGTTGATGAAGTAAACTAAGGAGCTTAATGTCATACAGGATTTTTCATTTCTAGATAGATATTGCTTGTTTAATCTCATATCATGAACCATACGAAAAACAATGCAAGAAAGGACTCTGAACCTGAGGAGATAACTAACTCTTCCAGTAATCATGTTAGGAGAAAGTATACAGTGATAAAATAAATGATTGAAAAGCAAAGATGTACCTTAAAAGTCAAGAGGAGAAAGAGAATTTGCAAATTGCTTCAATCAAGATAAACCAGTCTTTGCAAAAGATATTAAAACAAATAGGAAAAGATTCTATAGTCACGTAAATTAAAATAAATAAAGAAGAAAGGAAGATGGTGTGCTATACAGCGGCATTTGAGAATGAAGCTAGCCTTTAAAAAAGAAGGCTCCTAAATTGATATCTTGCTTTAATTTTCAATGAGGAAGAGGTAATGAAAATGAGGCTATGGAAATGACTGCAACTGGAATAAAATTCAAAGATCTCAGTACATTCAATTAAAGGACCTCAATAATCTCCATCCTCAAATTCTGAAAGAACTGGTGTGTGAAAACATATTCCCATGACAAGGATTTTAAATAGGAAGCATTTCAGGGCAGATGATAAACTGTTATAATAATGTCTAAGAATTTGTTTAGTCATTTTATAAAAGCTCCTTAATAAGCTTATAATATGAATAGTCATTGTCTTAAAGGCTAATTAGATAAGAGAAATTTGTAGGACTATTAAAGAGAAGATGATCATAATAAGTGAGCTAATTGGGAAATATGTTTTCATAGGAACATACCACCTGTATTATAGGCACTGATCACTTTTTAAAATAATATTTTTCCTTTTTTCTTGGGCCAAAAATAAGGATAAAAAGAGATGGTAGTGTTTAATACACAAGTCCCAACAAATATGATGCTACTAATTATGTATACATTCCTTAAAGTTTATGCAAAAATGACCATGGAGCTCAAGATTTAAAAAAAAAAAAAATTCTTTACAAAGACAATCATAATAGCAAAACCAGTACCTGAAAGAAAAGAGGGTTGCAGTCCTGTGAAGTAGCACAGAAAACACTAGTTGCTAAATAGTGCAGCAGGGTAGAAGACTTAGAGGAGAGAAATCAGTCAGAGTCTTAAGCTACTATGAAAAGTGAAACACTTAGCCCACTTTAGTCAAACTGTAGAAAAAAAAGAAGCCATTGACTAAAAAGAAAACACACAAACCAAAACCAGCATATTGTCTGGTTCAAAACAATGGTGATCCAATTTCAGGATGTACTGCTATAGGAATCACTGGATTCTTATTCTCTTCTGCAGGCGTTAAGCTAAATTAGAATATGTAAAATTAAAGGCAATAGGTAAGAAATGAACTGTTTGGTAATACTGTTTTTACAGTTAGTTTATAGCATTTACAAATATTTATAGTGATTTCCTTGTATTTTGCAATATTTCTTTTTAGAAATGCCACAGGATATTTTGCAGAAGGTTTTTAAGGAATGTTTGTGTCAGCATTCAAAATATGGCATTCACCTATTTTTGAACATTAAATTTACCATAGACAGAATTTTCCTGCATTATTTAATTATTTGGGAAGAATAAGCCTACAGGTTTCTCACTGCCAACATAAGTGGTGGTCAGCTCAGTAGATATCATCCGCATGCAAAATGTTTCTTTCCGAAATTGCTTTTGAGTATCAAAATAGTTGTCCTTGTAAAGAATTTTGCCTTTCCTCATAAATCCAGATTTTATTCTCTTGAGAAATATGCTAAATAGTCTACTTTATTAGTTTGTCTGAAGAGGTTACCATATTTCTATGAATGAATAGCTACTCATTATTTTACTCTTGACAGCCCATCTGTACAAATGTATAGCCTACATCACATCCACTGAATCAGAGTGCTGATATTGGATCACAGCTAGAGATTAAAAAAAAGCCCACAATTGCTCTGTTACAACAACCAAAGAGCACGGAAGTGCAATCACCTGTATTTGCCTAATACTTAAGCCATTAATTTTTTGGACAACTTGTTTTGCAGAAATGTTCTTTACCTCTTATTTTTAGGTTATTAAATAAAAGAAATCTAAAACTGCCTACTGATTCCACAGCTTGTCAGGGCCCTGAGTGCACTTAATGATCCTGACCAGCCTCACCTGGGGCCTCCATCCATACTCCATGACCACGTCAGGGCTATTCCTGCCTGAGCTATGTTGCAAGAGTGCTGGTCTCCAGCTCAGCCACAGCCATTCCTGGCCATGAAGCCCTATTGATCCTGACTTGTGAACTGATTTCTCGACTTGACCTTGGGCCTGTCTCATCACAATGGACGTGCCCAACAATCACTGGGTGTCTGACCCTGTTTACTGAACCTGATCCTGACCATGTGTTGTGGCTTAATCTAGCAGGCAGCCAAACATCACGCAGCTGCTTGCTTACTCCCCCCCACAGTGGGACGGGGAGAGA
>NW_009227086.1:442-911 GCF_000690835.1 Fulmarus glacialis | reverse complement strand
GGGAGGGATGGACGGGGGTCCCCATCGCCCTCCCGGGGCAGGTGGGGGGCTGGGGGGCACAGGCTGTCCGTGTGTCTGTCTGGTCATCCAGCTAGCAAACATTCATCCAGCCAGCCATCCCTCTGTCTGTCTGTCCAGCCATTGAACCATCCATCTACCCGTACAGCCGTCCACCCATCCATCCATCCGTCTGTCTGTCCAGGCAGCCAGCCATTGCTCCATCTACCAGTCCATCCGTCTGTCTAGCCGTCTGGCCGGCCATCCATCCATCTACCAGTCTGTCCATCTATCTGTCTATCCATCCATCTGTCCCGTCTGTCCAACCAGCCATTGATCCATCTACCGGTCAGCCTGTCCTTCCATCCGTCCATCTGTCCGTCTGTCTGTCCAACCAGCCATTGATCCATCTACCAGTCAGTCTGTCCATTCATCTATCCGTCTATCCATCTGTCCATCCATCCAACAAGCC
>NW_009227086.1:0-304 GCF_000690835.1 Fulmarus glacialis | reverse complement strand
ACCCGCCCACCCACCCACCCAACCAGCCATTGATCCATCTACCAGGCTGTCCATCCGTCCATCCATCCATCCATCCCCCCAATGCTGGGCTTAACCCCCCCCAACCAACTCAGCAATGGGGCCCTGAGGGGGGAGCAGGGGCGGAGCATCCTTCACAAGCACCACCCCTCCTGTTAGGCCACACCCAAACAAGCTCCACCCCTTCCAAAAGGCTCCACCCCCAGCAGTCACCCAAAGGGCAGCTGGTGCCCCCCAGGACCCCCCCTCCCGGGACCCACACCCTATTGGGGATCACCCTGAGACC
>NW_009227085.1:2301-3054 GCF_000690835.1 Fulmarus glacialis | reverse complement strand
CTGGGCTGGGGCTCAGCGGGCTCCGGCTGCTGCGCCCTGCCGAGGGTGTGTGCAGCGCGGTTAATTTAAGCTTGCACTGTGTATTTTTAGGGCAGTGTGTATTTTTAGGGAGAGGCCTCACCCTTTGCTCTTGCAGGCGATAGCCTGAAATTAGGCAGGACAGGGCTCGGCTCTGCTCTCCGCTCCCGCGCCGATGGTTTAAGGAGGTCTCTGCTTTTACGTGCTCCTGGCTCCTCTCGTAAGGCTTCCTCAGGCTGAGTTTGGTCTCCCCGCAGTTCACGGGAGGGGCAGACAGCAGCATCGTGTAAAGCTCTGGTTGCACACTTCTTCTTCCCATCAAGCTCAGTTTTAACGTTGTAATTCCCTGCAGCTGGGATTTGCAGCGGAGGTCAGCTGGGAGTTGCAGCGGAGGCTGTGGTTCGTGGATGGCACGTGAGCTGCGGGTTGAACCAGGGGAAGGGGAACCGCTGGGATTCAGGTGGGAGGTTTTGGGGCGTTCCTGAAGTCAGCCTGGGTGCCTTCTGCAGCCAGGTCCCTGTGCTGGGAGGGTCCTGAGCTTTCTGGGGTGCCTTCACCCGGCTGTGGGCAGCGCGAGGCTGAGGGCACAGCAGCAGCAGGGGTCGGTGACCGGGCTTTTGAGTCCGGGTGGCTGCAGGAGGAGCAACCGCCCTGAGCGTGGTGGTGAGGTGTCAGTGCAGGGTCGGGACCTGCAGCGCCGACCGCTGCCCTGCTGCCCCTCCGCCACACCCAGGT
>NW_009227085.1:410-2207 GCF_000690835.1 Fulmarus glacialis | reverse complement strand
AGGGAGCTCGTAATAAGAGCCTGTTCAAGTCCAAACAAGAAAAGGTGCCTTGCTTTGCTTGGCCTCCTGATCGGTTGCGATAGCTCAGGGTGGGAAGAGGGGAATTCAGCTAAACTGGATGGGAAAGCACCTGCCCTTGCCCCGGGATGAAGGGAGCATTCCCGTCCGCAGGGAAGGGGGGACCAGCAGTTCCTGCGCATGGTCCCTGCTGCTGTTGGGTGGTGGCTGCTGCAAAGGGGTCCGTCCCTCTTGCAGCGTGGAAGTGTGGAACGACCTCGGGATTGGGCTGCGGATTGCACAACCACACACTTGGGCTCTGATTTTCAGCCCCGAGACATGGGCTTGTGGTGTGGTCGTGCCATTAGCCTCCTTGCCTGCAGACTGCGCTCGGGTGGGTGCGTGCTGCCTGGACAGACGCGTGCCGTCTGGAAATGCTGCATTAGCAATAACAATGCAACGCACCTCAGAAGGAGCAAGAACGCAGCTCCTGTGCGTCTCCCGGCAGATCTTCCTCCTGCCTGGGGAGGGTGTGATGAAGGGCCTCCATTAACCCCCTCCATTAACCGGCTCTCAGCTGCCGCCTCTGCCCTCCCTTGGGGACGGTGGCAGAGACCTGCGGTAGGGACGTGTGTCGGCGGGTGCTGCGGGTGCTGTTTGTGGCAGGTTGGGGCGCAGAGGGGGTGGGAGTGGAGCTGCCCCGAGCTGCTCATTGCCTACATGGCGCTGGTTGCTTTTTATTCCTGTTTCCCAAGGGAACAGTCCTTGCACAGTCTTGCCGTGTGCTCCTGGCAGGCTGTGCGGCTCTGCACTGTATTCGGCAGGCAGCTGCCGGTGCGGGGCTGCGTTCGTGCCCGCCCGGCCTTGCCTGGGTCGCCGTGGGTTGGAGACGTGCGGGGAAATGTCCTCGCGGGGCAGGGGTTGTCCCTGAGCACAAACAAGTTGGAGGAATGAGTTTCCCCCAACCCTGGGTCCGATGCTGGGGGTTGTGATGAGGAGATAATGTCACTCCCCCGCTCCTGTCTGTCAGGACACTGGAGAGACCTGTGAATCCAATTAGTGGTTTCCCTCTTTACTTGCTTCTTTATGGCATTATCTGCTAACAGCAGGAGTCAGGCTTCCCTGGTGCCTGCTGCTAATGGGGCTTCAGCTGGCATCTGATGGGGGAAGACTGATGCTGAAGGGCTGGAAATTAGCAGCCCCCAGCTGTCAGGGTTAGGTCTGGGCTGGGGAGATGTCACAGCCCAGCTCTGATAGCAGCCGTGCTTCCCTGCCTTTCTGTCCCTGCTCCCTTCCTGCAGAGAGATTAGTGTCACTTGTGTTGTGGGAGATGTGTTAAATGAATGCTATTAACAGGGCTTGGCAAGACCACTGTACTCTGAAGCTTTGTTTTTCCCCTGGTCCTTGCACTGCTAAACCCTTTTTTCTATCCGCAGTCTTGAGTACCGATACACTTTTTCATGGTGACTGTCCCTTGGTTCCCAAACACGCGCTGCCCGTGGACATTTTTCACAGGCAGGGATTTTCTCAGTTGATCTGAGCTGGCTGGTTCCCTACCCCCAGGTCTTTTTCCAGGGACACACTAAAAATCAGAGGCTGGTGAAGTCTTCCATCTACTTCTATAAAAAAAAAAAAACAAAAAACTGCCTCATGTTGGAATTGAATAACTTCTCTCTGCCATCAGTTGGAGCCGACTGCGGTGGCTGGGAAGCCCTGGGCACCTCTCCGGCATGGAGGTGACAGGGAGGACACGTGGGGCTCGGTGGCGGTGCCAGTGCCGGTGGCCACGCTGCCAAGGCA
>NW_009227085.1:0-257 GCF_000690835.1 Fulmarus glacialis | reverse complement strand
GCTCCCTGGCTGTCCAGAGCCCGCCGGAGCACCCTCCGGGCTCAGCCCCGTGAGGAGGATGGGGCACGAGCACACGTGCGATGGCGCGGGAGCAGTGCAGGGGAGGGCTCGTCCTTCCTGCCAACGCTGAATTGCAACAAGGGGAACTTGTCTCGTTCTTCCTCCCTTTCCGCTCTCCTTCTCTCCCTTTCCTCTGCTCTGTGTGAAAATCCAGCGCTGTTTCTGACCGGGGAGGATCCTGGCAGGCGTCGCACGTC
>NW_009227084.1:20274-26442 GCF_000690835.1 Fulmarus glacialis | reverse complement strand
CGGGTCTGCCTAGGGTCAGGAGGAGGGGCTGCAGATGCACTGAGAGGGTCTGGGGGCCACGTGGGTGCTCAAGGGTGTGCAGGGCATAGGACTGGGTATGTATGACCAAAATACACATTGCCCAAGCACAAGTTGACCACTGGTCAGAAAAAAAAAGGGTCTCTGTTTAACAGGATGGGCCACAGCTACCTTCGGGTCCACAGGAGGAGATAATGGGGTCCTGTACCACAGCCATCTGTGGGTAGGACAGACCACCTGTATGCCTGTCCCCTGGGGAGATGGCTGGCCCCAGTACACAGGGGCACATGTCCACCCTCACTCTGCAGCTCAGAGGGTTCCTAGCGGGTGGCACAGGCCATGTCCTCTGCTCAGGTGTGAACCAGAACCTCCACAGGAGAGGGACAGTCCATGCAGGCAGGACAACTGGATGCAAGGCAGGCTACGTGTGGGTCAGCAAGGGTGCAGGAGGGACCACACAGCCCCAGAGCTCGAAGCTGTGAGGACAGACAGAGCCACATCCTTGGCTGAGAAAAGGGCTCTCCCACACCATGTCCTACAAACGGGAACTGTAACCAAGGGCAAGACATCACCTCTGCCAGCACCAGCCCTGCCATAGACCCATTTTGCCTCCTGGGCGCCCCACGGAGGGTTCTGCAGCTTGCACAAGCCCTTTCCATATCTGCTTCATCACTCAGAGGATGTGCATGCTTACCACCAGCCTTCACAGCTGTCTCCCACTCTCTAGGGCCAACTTCCTACAGAGCAAGGGAGTAACTGCAAAACCAAACACTCCCCCTCACCACCACCGCCTCCCCCTCCTCCCCCTCAGCCATGCTCCTCCAGTGAGCGCACATGCCATTTATAGCTCCCAGCAGGGCTTCTGGGACTCACATGCCTCCCATCACATGCCCTGGCCACCCTCCCTTCAAGCTGAGCACAAACTACACCTGGCACAGGTGAGATGGAGGCCTCGCTGTGTCATGCCAGGCTGAGGAAGGGTCAGCGAGACCCTCTGCATGGCTGGAGGCACCAGTCAGGTTAAGAGCAACAGGCATGTAGACCTGACAGCCAGAGCCAGGCCGGTCCGCCTGCTCAGCACAAGGGTACAGCCACTGCAGGTGCCAGGATTTGGGTTTCTCTTGCCCATGGGGCTCTTACACACTCGTCCCTCCTTCCCCCTCACCCTGGGCCTTTTGATTGCAGGGCCATGTGGAGGCCTTTTCCTCCCCAGGCTTCAGGGGAGTCTGCACAGGCAAGAGGTGAGAGCTGGCTCATTTTGGGCTGGCTCATCCCTTCTGCTGCCATCCTCTCCCTCCCTATCCTCATCTTGAGGATGCCTTCAGAGACGCTTGTCCCACTTGTGCTCTGAATAGACCAGAGCATCAGCCTGCCTCTGAGCTTCCTGGGATGCTAATCTCTCACCAAGACAGTCAGACGCACGCTGTAGAGCCAAGCCCTGTCTCCAGGCCACCATCACCCACAGGACACAAGTTTCCAGCAACACTGGACCTCCCTAACAAAACCAGCTCCCAGTGGCAGTTGAAAGCAGCTTAAACCAGGTTTTTGGCCACTTGACAGTCCGATTTCATTTTCAGGGCTGTTCTCATTTATACCCCCCCAGTCATAAAATTCACATTTCTAACCCTCTTCTTACACAGCTGTGGGCACAGCACTTGGCACTATGTCATAAAAGCCTCTTACCCGATTACCCCCAAGGATCCCTCCAGACAAGCTGCTTCCTGTGCGAGCTCCACTGTAGCATGGGCCCTGCTGCCAGCTGCCTCCAGCATCACCCCAGCCCTCCATGTCCCCTTCACATCCCTCCTCTAGGCCATTGCAACAAGCCCTTTCTCATCCTTTTCCAGCTCTTCATCCATATTTCAACTGGGGAACTATTAAACACCCTCTGAACTTAATCCTGGGGTTGTGATGGTTTCCATCCTGTTACTGATCTTACCATTGATACTTCAGCTGCTTTTTTGCCTGCTGCTGAGTAACAGGTAGATGCTTTTTTTTTAACAGCCAAATCTCTTTGAGCAGTAACAAGTAGACTGGAGGTATTGCTGCACATGTAAAATGAGGTTAGGGCCTTTCTTAACGTGCTTTTTTTGGTCAGCAGAGGGGTGCTTCTGCCTTTCATACATGATATCAGGGAACAGCATGAGTGGGGCTGCTCCATGAGGGGTGACTAGCCAGTATCTAAGGATGACCCCATGCCCTCACTAACAGGTATAGTCCCAAGGTATAGTACCTGAGCAGAGCAGAGACAGGTGTTGGTAACAAAACAAGCAATGAACCAAGTCCAGAATCCACCCGGTCAGGAGTTAGGGCCAAAATCAGGACTGGATAATAAGGCTACAATACATGCCTAGAAGACAGAGCTAGAGGCAAGGCCAAAACAGGAACACCTACAAGATTGCTCAAAACAAAACTGAAGGCCCAGGCTTGAGCTTAAATGCAGCTCAAGAGGGTGGGAGGTCTCAGGTGAGGCTGTTAGGACAATTAAGGCCCATTAGTTCCCCCACAGATGCCTGACACAGCTGCGTAAGAGCCATGGGGCAGCAGATGAGATTAGAGCAAACCAAAAAGTGCTTCAAGCTGCATAGTGGATCCGTGCACTCATTGCCCTGGGGTGCTCAAAGCATGCATAGTTGTAAAGGGAACCTGGATAACTTTCTAGCAATAAGAAACATCAAAGACTGCTGGAAATGCCTGGTTTGGAAGTCCTTATGCTTTAGGAAGTCATCAGCTGGGACACTGCATACCTGCTTGCTATCCTCTTACACTGTTCAGTAAATGCTCAATTTTGGCCATAGCTGGTGGCCCCCTAGGTGGACCTTTGCTCTGATGGAGCCGTGCTGCTCTTTCTGGCCCTGGATACCACAGGTTGTCTTCTTTTCACAAGATTGTTTTTTTAAGATGTTCCTTCAATTTGGGCTGAGGCAATTGGATCCCACCTCTGTCAACTGCCCAAGTCCTTTCATTCTCCTGCAGGGGCTCTGACTTCCTGCACTCCACTGCATTTAGCTAGGACTGGCTCAGCTCACTGTTTCCAATTAGTTTGGCCAACATCTGTCCCATCCCCAAGGATACAGAACTTTTTCATGACATCACTCCCAAAAATACACAATCCCAACCCCCATCTTTCTGCACCCTTTGAGTCTGGAGTTTGTCCTAGCTTTGGTGCCTTTCCATTTGGGTGCTTCCCTGTAGTCACCAGGTCTTGACTTCATGGTAAACAGGCACTCGAGTCCCCATGATGTGTTGGCATAAAGCTGAGCACCCCATCTTGACACTGCTCACAGAACCAGCCCACTGCAGCCATATTGTTTCCTCCCAGTACACAGAGATACCTGCATGCATGAAGCTGGCAGAGCAAGGATGTCACTCCAGAAGTCCTTGGCATCTCTATTCTCTAGCCGTGGCATCACAGAGATGCTGCTTGCCTGGGCCACCACAAGTGATGGTGCCTGGCTCCGCCTCCAGCCCACCCAGGAGCATTTTGAGCGAGCGCAGCAATAGCCCCAACATGGGGCAGCAAGTTGGGAAGACAAGGGATCATTCGTTGTGTCCGATATGCAGGTGGCCTTCGCCACCTGCTGTACAACTGCCCTTACCTGCCCTTCACCTCCCAGACAGCCTCGAAGGAAGAGCACCAGTGACTGGGATGGGGTAGGTAACCCCAGCTGAGGGATGAGATGAGATGCTGTAGCATAGGAATGCTAGTCCAGCTAGAAGGATCAAGTGACACGCTCCGATATGATCTATCCACAAGCGTCCAAGGAAGCAGTTGCAGAACTAGCTAGGAGTATTTCTGGGGCAAAATGTGCTCTAGAGTAAAGAATACCATAGGGAGACACAGGCAAGACAAGACACATTCATTAGTGACTTGGCTGCAGGAATCAGCCCACAGTGTGCAGCTGTCCTGCCTGAGATATAGGGCAGCAGGCAGGAAAGTCCACAGGAACGGGACAGATGGGAGAGATGGAACAAAAGGACATCAAACACCAGCAAATGCATGTGAGAGGTCACTTGCAAGTTGGAGAGCATGCATACAGCAGTGCTACGGCACTTGCACCCTTCAAAAGGCTTGTGTACACACTGGGGAGGACTGGGAGGAGTGATGAGAGGGACATGGAGCTGCAAGGGAGAGAGAAGGCACATCCTGAGACCTCTGCCCGTAATAGCTCCTCCCAGTGTGCACAATGCCACCAGCCCCAAGCTGTGGCCAGGCCATCTGGAGAAGGGTCATGGAGGCAGCAGGGTTCAGGGTGGCGATAACCTGCTGCCAAGCCCACTATGCGAAGGAGCACCAAGTCTAGGGAGGAGAGAGGGGCCCAACAGCCAGCCACAGCCACATCTTGCCAAGAGGCCTTGGCTTGGGGACACTCTACAGGTCCCAGCTGCAAGACCCATCACAAGTGTCAGGAAAGGAACAAACACTTTTGATAACTCTGTTCTATAGCCAGCAAACTTATTTGCACCCAGACAGGCCCAGCCGACCCCGTTCTCAAGCCCTGGACCAAATCTGAGCTCAGAGCCAGCTAGCACATTCCAAGAAATATGCCCTTTTCACCCTCCAGCATCTCCATAGCCTCTGTGGGTAGCAGAGGTGGGAAGAGGATCCTGGACATTGCTGGTCCATCCCTGCTTAAAGCAGAGCCAACTCGATGGGCTTGTTCAGGGTTTATCTGGTCCAGGGTTGAGTATCTCTGACAATGGAGATCCCACAGCTTCTCTAGGACTGTCTTAGACCTTTACCACCTTTGGGGGGAAGGCATTTTTCCTATATCCAATATGAATTTCCCTTGTGCAGCTTGTGCCCATCGCCTCAAGTCCAGCCCCAGCAGGCCTCCTGGAAGAGCTCAGAACTTCCTCTATAATCCCCCAACCTAGAGCTTGCAGTAAGTGAAACCGCTGACGTGCAGCTTGGCCAAACCCAGGGTCCCACTCTGGCTCCAAGCAAAAAGGCTTACTCTGTGCTGACTTGGCTCATGTTCATGCTGCGGGGACTGGGGCTTCTTGTGTATCATCTGCCCACCCCTCCTTCCCCAAGAAGAGACTGCCAGGACCCTGCCATTGCTCAGGCCCATTGGCACAAGGGAGAGGGCTGCAGTCCACATGTGACAGCAGGAGTCCCCCCAGTATCCCCATCCATGCCTGGCTTTGCTCGCTCCTCAGTCCCATAAGAAGCAGCAACTGAAACCTCCCGTGTGAAAACACAACCCAGTGCTGGATGCAAAGGTGCCCCAGGCCACAGGGGTGGGTGCACAAACCCAATTACAAAGGATAAAAGTTGCTACAAAAGCTTGGCTACCTGAACTGGCGGGGAGCCTGTCAACGTGTGCATAAGCGCTTGCTTTCAGGGAGTCCAAGGGGGACATTTTCTCTTGAGACACGTCCCTCTTGGAGAGCAACCCATGACTGCCCAGAGAGACAATAAGCGCTGAGGCAAAGTGCTCCCTCAGAGCAAGACAGGCATCTCAGATCCATCTGGGAAGGGGGCAAAAGGGTTAAACACAGGAGACAGATGCCTGAGGAACTGGCCCCCAACCCTTCTCAGGAACCATGTGGAGGAAAACAGTCAAACAGCCATCTGACAGCAGCATCTTACAAAGACCAAAACAAACAAACAAAAAAAAAAAGCCTTCTTTATTGAGAGCAGCACATAAAAACCCAACCCTTCTTGGCTGCATACCCTCCGCTCAAGCAAACAAACTAACCCACTCTAGGCTGCATTCCAGTAACAGAAATACTATGGTAGGGAGGAGTCAGCGTTCTGGAGAGAAAGAGGAAGAGAGGGGGCGCTGCCCAGAGTCATTGTACAAAAAAAGGCACAGGGTTGTTGGGAAAGGTAGTGAGCTCCTTCATATGCCAGGCACTTTGTGTTCCTGCTGGCTGGCCTGTACCCGTGGGGCATGGGGGAGGCAGGCATGCCTAGCACAGACAGAGGGAGACAGAGGCCAGGCGAGGCCAGCAGATACGCACGTGGCGAGCAGGGACAGAGAGCCTGGTGCTGGAGCCCAGCTCTCACCAGATGAGAGGGAGGCTGTGCTCCATCCAGCAGCCCAAGGGCGCCGGGCTGGGCAGACCGTGAGCAAGAGGCAGCAAGGGCTGTCTTTTGGGAACTGTGCAGGAGAGGGGGAGGGAGGCTGGGGTACACTGGCT
>NW_009227084.1:6037-20262 GCF_000690835.1 Fulmarus glacialis | reverse complement strand
CCAGCATCTGCTCGTGCCGAGCTGCTCGCTGGCGCATCAGGGTCAGGCTCAGCAAGGGACTGCAGGAGTGCTAGGGGCTCCCCAGGAACCTACAAACCCCTGTCTACCCCACCACGTCCTTCCCCAGCAAGGGCCTGGATGCTCAAGCTTTGCTGTCAGTTGGGCTATCCCCGAGGGCGGTGGCAAGCTCACTGAAGGAGGGTCGATCCTTAGGGCTGGGGGCCCAGCAGCGCTGCATCAGCTTGGCAAGGCGGGAAGGGCAGCCCTCAGGCTGCAGGAGCTTCGTCTTTCCTGACTGCAGACCTGGCATGAAAGCAAAGTCCAAAGGGCCGTTGGGAAGAGATGTGATGCTCTCCGCGGGGTGCAAGGAGGGCGGCATCTCTCCACACGGGCTGGAACAGCCTCCGCAGCTAGACCAGCACCATGTCAAGAGGGAGGACATCACACAGCCCAGCTGGCCCCCTCTACCACAAGAAAAGGAAGTAGGCTACAACACCAGCACAAGGCACTCCACATACCTGCTAGGACCTCATCGTCTGCCAGTGGGGTGTAGGGCATCTCCCCATGCATGAAGACCTCCCACATGAGCACCCCAAAGGACCACACGTCTGACTTAGTGGAGAACTCGTCCTCCAGCACAGCTTCAGGTGGCATCCAGCGCAGCTTTTTTGGTAGTACTCGCTGCAGGCAGGACAAGCAGGCAATGAGACTGGCGCCATCCTATTGCCCTCCCATTCCCCTGCCAGGCTCACAGCTGACCTGTTGTATACGTCCTTGCTGAGGCTCAGGGATGAGACCTTGACCTGCCGCTGGGCACTGACCAGGCAGTTCCTGGCTGCCAAGTCCCGGTGCACAAACCTGCCATTGGAGAGATGCTCCATGCCCAGGGCCACCTGTGTGCAGAGAGACACCTGACCCCAGAGAGATGTCAGCACTGCCTGCCCTCCTCAGGGTCCCCAGCCCCACAGCACTTCCAAAGCTGCACTATCACCTTATGTTTGGTAGTGAGGGGCTGTGGCTTCAGAGACTCATCTTTGCTTTTGGAGATCCTCAGGAACTGCTTCAGGTCCCCCTGGGAGACAGACAGCAACTCAGAGGCAGCACCTCTCCATGCTGCCAGCTGCATCGGTCCCTGCAGTGCCTGGATGTGGCAGGCCCACTGGGAGCCCCTCGGATCCTCATCTCCTTGGCCATAGTCCCCACCTGTCCTCCTGGTCCCTGCCCTGTAGGGCAAGCCAGTATCTCACTTCTGGGCCTCAACTGGCTAAGATCAGGGCAAGCAGCCCTCATGTTTCCAGGAGGTTTTTCATGCCCCAAATTGATTTCTCTCCCATGAACTCCAGGTTCTCCATAGTAGCCCTTAGTATACGCAGCCATTCTGCAGCATGGAGTCCCACAGCTTAACGTATTCAGCTGAGTCCTGGACATAAACCAGAAATCAGAAGAATGTGGAACAGGATGAAGTCATCTCCAAGTCTTGCAGGAGACCCCCATTCCCCTTGAGACTCCTCCACACGTTGGTAACAGTGGTAAGCTCAGCCTGGTCTCCCTAAACCTTGCTTGCCCCCTGCTGCCAGCCTGGACCACGCCACACTTGCAGGCCCCATGCTCATTGTCCACCCCTCCTCCTCCTCACTGCAGGCACTGCTGGAAGGGCCCTTACCAAGTCCACATACTCCAAGACCATGTAGTGCGGCTCTGCCTCGCGGCACAGCCCCAGCAGCCGCACCACATTGGAGTGGTTCAGCTTGCCAAACATCTCTGCCTCTCGTCGGAAGTCCAGCTGCAGCTGCTCATCCCTTGTCTGCAGGCTCTTCACCAGGACCAGTGCTTCACCATCACCATCCTCTGCACCTTTTGCCTTGGCCAGGAACACTTCACCAAACTCCCCCCTGCCTGGAAGTGTGAAGCAGCACATGGGAAGACAGCATACATTAGGACAGCATATGTATTTGACAGCCCCGCCGCTGCAGGGCCCTCTGTACCCCCGCGCATCCAATTTTCTGTCTAGGACATGCTGGGGTTTCAGCCACAGGTTTCCTACTGAAATGGGGTCAGAGGCAGGGTGGCCCAGCATACCCAGGGTTGTGATTGTCTGCAGGTTGGAACGTGGAAAGTGCATTTTGTCAGCAGCACTGTGCCGCTTGCTGGCCCCAGAGCTGCTGCCCAGGTTGGTCAAGGCCACCTCTTCCTGGATCTCTGCTGTCATCTGCCCATTCTGCAGCAAAGCACCACCTGCAAGGGAAGCAGAAATGGCTTCAGCATCCTGCCAGGCTGTGCAGAGAATGTCATGCTGGGGATCAGCGCCTTCTGGGGCTGACACTCCAAGCACCCCCAACTGGCTCCAAGCACCCCAGCTTGATGTCTAGCTCCAGGCAACAGAGTGGCTTCCACACAGTTGTCCCCTCTGGGGTCACATCCGGCTCCATCTCTGGCAGCCCTGCAGCCACCCTTGAAATCAGATGCTGAGCAATGGCTTTGGTCCCAGAGCCAACCAGCCCCATCTGGCCTTGTCCATCCCATGCCACTCAGTCATCCCGAAGGCGTGGCTACATCGAAACTACCATTGACAAAACTCTGCAGAACAGCAGCAGGAGATTAGATGTGTGAGGCAGAGATAGAGCAGAGAGGACCCTGCTCATTGTAACCACAGTCTCTTGATGCCCAAGAGACTCTCAAGTCTAGCTGGCATCGGCTGCTGCAGCCTGACCCCCCTGCTCCTGCTCACTTCCGAGCAAGCCAGCAATGCTCATGTCCTTGGTAATCTTGAACCTGTCAGACCAGATCAACCTGGAGTTTCCTTTACTGCCTGGGTTAAAGCAGTGCTAGGAAGCACCATCCTTGCAATGAACCCCAGCAAGCTTTCTGCTCAGGAACTCCACTAGAAATTTCCCTGGCACAAACAGAAGCCAGTGAACAGGACAAAACATTATTGCCTTAAGAAAGTAGAGAACCCTGCATTTTACAGGCAGCTTGTAGCGGAAAGACTGTATAGATAGCTGTATAGATAGCAAACCTTGATTCTGAATGCATTTACTGCTTGGATCAGACATGGCACTACGAAGCGATACTTTCCATAAGCTGAAGGCAGGAGTTTGAATGTAAAGCGGGGCCGAGCACCGAGCTAAGGTGGCTGACACATGTGCAGCATCACCCTGCATTACAGTGCATTTCAGCTAGTCCAGGAGCAAGCATTAAGGAAACACCTGGCCATGCAAAAGGATTTAATCACAAAACTAAGTCTTGACCCAACATGAGGCAACTCCAACAGGAATCCCACTGCCCATATTTCCATCAAGGGGTATTGTACATGCATGCGTGTGTACATGCATGCTTAGAATGCATGCGTACAAGAGAGGTACCAGCCCACCCGCACATCCTGAGCAGGTCTGGCCACGATGACAGGAACTGTGGCTTTGTCACAGGTCGGCCTGGAGCTGTGAAGACTGAGATATGTTGACTTAAGAGCCATGGCTACTGACAGCTGTCCTCTCTCACATACTGGAGTAACATTTGCGGAAGACCATACCGAAAAAACACCATCTACCCTATAAATCAAAGCTTGATGCTACTTACACTCTCCCTGGTTTTATGCTAATTATTAGCAAGACTGTTTGACCCTGTGCTGTCTGGATTCATGATTGATAGTGTCTCAAGACTACAAGCTTGAAGCCAAGAGGATAATACAAGATGACCGCTGCAACTGTGCCGAGAAAATACCGAAGGCTACAGAGTGAGTACACTGCCACTGAGAGACAGCAACAGTGGGCAGCAACAATAGACACTTCTGAGAACAGACATTGTCATGTTTCACAGAGGTTTGACAAGACAGTCAATAACAAAGGGACCGCAAAAATTAACAGGAAGTTTAATTTATGTATCCAGCAGTCCAGAGGGGAACCAAGTGTGGAGGAGCTGTCTGCTTTGCCCACCTGCTTGTAACACCTGAGCATCTCCGGGAGAAAGAGACTCAGCCATGCTGCCCTGCAGAAATTAGCACATGCTAACACAGAAATCAAATGCTCCCCTCAGTCCCCACAGCTGCTAACCTTCCCAAATGCTATGTCTGTGTTCACCCAAAAAAAGCAGCACAGTCAGACAGAGGGACACTGAGAGCAAGCACCCTTGTTACAGAGGATGTGGCACACCAAGGACGTGACCTTGGAAGGTGACTGACTTGTTAGGAGTGCATTGATCCATAGGAAATCCATAGGAAGGATCCACTGCGAATCCATAGGAAGGTCATATCTGTCTGGATCCTGAGGGCACTTGGAAAGTCAGCTGGTGGCCAGCCAGGGAGTACTTGTAGGCGCTGAGATACTTCAGGTCACCCAGCTAAAGAGGGACCACATCAAAAGGAGGAAAAGAGCCAAATCTTTGAAGACCATGGTGAAGAGGGTGACTCCACTGGAGCTGACAGCAAACCACTTCTCCAGAGAGGCTATGGAAGTACCAAAAAGGAATGTAGACATCTG
This sequence comes from Fulmarus glacialis, assembly GCF_000690835.1. Lineage (NCBI taxonomy): Eukaryota > Metazoa > Chordata > Aves > Procellariiformes > Procellariidae > Fulmarus > Fulmarus glacialis. The sequence goes on along the minus strand of NW_009227084.1, from coordinate 15,787 downwards.
GGCAGCTGGGTCTGCTTGTAGCAGTGAGGATGCATCTCTCTGACAGCTAAACTGGTTCCAAATGAAGGGCATAAGAAGAGGCAAACTCTGGCAGAATAAAAAGAAAAATATAATAAAGATAGGCCAAAATAAAAATCTGAGACCACCTCAAAAAAGATTAAAACAAATCCTTCCCAGGAAGAGGATGGTGGTCTGAGCCTGTTGGCACAGGTGAGCTGCCTGTGACTTGTCCACAGGAAGAGCTCACAGTGGTGACAGCAGCAGAGCACAAAGCTGCAGAGATGCTCCTGCATCCCTGCTCCCAGGAGGTTCCCCACAGCCAGACTTCTCTTCTGGAGGTTTGGCTCTGTTCAAAGTACCAATACAAGAGGAAAAACAGGAGACAAACCCAGCGGTGATGTTTTGCCAGGACCTCACAGCAACTCCCACACGATCAGGATGTGGTTGTGTGCTGGAGAACTGGGAGGGGGAAGCATGATGTCTGCATTTACAGTTGTGTGTGGGAAGATCCAGGGAATTATAAGGGCAGCAAACTCAACTGCATCCCATCACTTACAAGTCCTCACTGGTATCAGTGATGCAAGGACAACCATGATGTCAGGAGAAAGAGCTGAAACAGCTTTTGGAAATGAAAATGATGCCCCAGAGATCTCTTGGGTTCCCTGAAGAAGTCATGTAGCTCATGCACAATGGGGACCCAGTTTAGTCTATTTGCAGGGTCTCATGGAAACAGCTGTTAAAAAGCAGGTCAGCTGCCACAGTACAGGAGGGAACATCCTCCAATGGAACACAGAAGGTAGGAACCAGGGTACTACCACATGCTGCCAACATGGAAGGGGCGCTGCTGGCAGCTGTTTGCCAAGGCTGCCAACTTAGCTAGCAGCAAGGTACAGGCCAGCTGTGGCCAGCCTGCACTGGGAGGTGCAGGCAGAGATAAAACATGAGGCCTGGGGAAAGCAACCCTGATGTCCCATCCACAGTGGTGGGCTTAGCCCTGAGCTACCTGCTCTGTCTCAAGAGTGAGCTCTGTGGACAGGGAACTGAAGCCAGTGCCATAGCTGGGAACAGGACACAGCACAGCTGTATCACTCTGCAAAGCTGGATGCACCAAGTCCTGTCTGGGGCTCCCCATCTCAGAAAGGCCATAGCACAACCAGAAAAGGCAGGAACAATCAGACATACAGAAGAGCTGTGTGTTCCAGTGCAGAGCTGATAAGTGACAAGCTTGAAAAACAAAGAGATAGTTTTTAGATAACCTGTTATGCTCCAGAAGTCCTTGTTGGAGGATGCTGTAGATGCTCAAAGCTTATATGGGTTTCAGAGATAACGGGGTAAGTTCACAGCAGAGTTCAGGGCTGCTCAGTGAAAAGTCTTCCCTCCAGGACCAGGAGCTGCTGAACTGTGATTTGAACAGGCTGGCGGAGTACTACTATTTCATTACATTGCAATAGGGATGTTCCCCTCCCCTTGGCAAAGCATGTATGTGATGCCATGTATGGGTGCTGGAAAGCAGGAGTGATACATAACTCAGCAGAGATGGCCACGATGTGGGACTGGGATGCAGTTTTCACACTAACTTGCCTATTTCTCACCCGGCAGCCGGTCTCTGCCACCAACCATAGCCAAAACCAAGAGCAAGAGACTCCAAGGGTAAGGAGGAAGCTCCCTGCCCCTCAGCCCCTCCAGCCTAGGGGTAAGGGGCTGGCAAGTGAAGCCCCCAGCCCCAGGGGTGCCAGCCTCACCATTCAGACATTCCATTTCAGGCTCCTCGCCCTCCGGGTGCTTCTTCAGCCGCTTGGCTTTTCTCCGTTTCTTACAGTAGAACATCAGCCCCAGCACGATAATAATGTAGGCAACAGCCGCCCCCACCGAAAGCCCAATGGTCTGGATCATCTTGTAAGGTGTGTGGCTGCCAGGTCCCTCATCCTCTTCCGCTGCTGGCTTGTCTGTGGGGCAGAGAGCACCAAACCCATGAGGGTGTGGAGGGATTTCCCAAATCCTGCTCAGGAATGTGCTGGAAGAATGAGAAAAGCCCCCCCGCTGCTGTGGCCACCTCCTCATCCAGCCACAGAACGCTGGGCACAGCCCACAGTGCAGCATCCCGATATGGATGCTGCCGTGTCTCCCCTAGTAGGCATGACCTGACACACAGCACCCACTGGTGGGGCCAGAAACAGGGCCTAGAGCTGCCAGGGATACCAGGAGGCCAGGTCCCGAAGTTGGGCGCCTCCCTTACCTACGACGTATAGGAAGGCCTCGCGGTGCTTGATGTTGCAGCTGTTGCCAGCAATACAGGTGTATTTTCCAGAGTCCTCAGTGGTGACGTCGTAAATCACCAAGGAGCCATTGGGCATGATCTGAATCCTGCTAAACACATAAGAGCCCTTTGCAAGCACCAGAAGGCAGAGGCAGGCTTGGGGCACCTGCAGCCCCATCTCCCCAGGATGCCTCAGCCTCAGTCCCATGTCCCCAGTGCAATCATCTTGAATCTCAGGTCATGCAATGCTCAAGAACAAATGGTTGCAGCTCAACTGCAGCTTGGCAGGCTGTGGCAGAAAGGGTAACCCTGGGGCCAGGAGAGTCCAAGTCCTGGGACACGGAGACAACTGACTGTGTGCCCCCCAAGCTGGAAATCCGAGACCACACCATCGACACCCACATGCTGGGAACTAACGCCATGCTCCGACACATTTCAGTTCGGAATGGAGACTGTGTACCTGGGCAGGAGCTTGCTGGGATCCAAAATCTTGTCTTTCCCTTTCCACTGGATGTGCGGCATGGGGTCCCCCTCTGCCTGGCACTGGAACATGGCTGTGTGCCCTTGGTACACCGTCGTGGGCTCTGGCTCTAGCTTGAAGGTGACGTAAACTGAAGGAAAAGAGGCCGACATGAACGCTGTCAGCTCCTGGGAATGGTGCTGAGCTCCCACAAGGGAGCAGGGCCAGCACTGGCACAGTGGCACATGCCCTCTCGGGCTGTATGCAAAGCACTGACAAACCAGACACTCAAGTGCCACGGGGCAGAGCTCGGGGTAAGGCCAGACATTTCTCTCTCTGCAGGGGCATGCCAGTTGGGTGCCACCCAGGCAAACCCACTGCAAGACCAGCACAACAGGAAACTCACCTGCCTGCCGTAGAACCCTCACCTGCTACCACAAGCTGCACGGTGGCACGGATCTCGCCCTGCGGGCTGTTGGAGGCGATGCACGTGTAGTTCCCTGAGTCGCTCCTGCTCACCTTGTGGAAGGACAAGATGCCAGCATTGTGGCTGACGTGGGATGGCAGGCTGCTCCCATCTGCAGGACGCAAGAAGAGGGATGCAGCAGTAATGCATGAAGCACTGTGCCACATGACGGCTTCTCAGGCAGCCACAGCACCACTGCTTCGCCCATGTCGGAGGTGGGCCAACACAAGGTTCCTGGGGCCCCAGGTCAGAAACAGACATATTGCATCCAAGTCCCCCTTACCTGTCTTAGTCCACTGGATGGTGGGTTTTTCCCGGCCAGTGGCTGAGCAGGACACTGTAACCTCCTTATCAAACTCCATGCACTGCAGCGGCTGGGGCGGTGGGGTGAACTTCAGCTTCTCTGCAAGAGACAGATGTGCTGTTAGGCCCCCCCAGCTGCAGGAGGCACCGGAGCTGGGGGTATCACGCCTGCACCCTACTAGGCAAAAGAGCTCCCCACAAGGGGAGGATGTGGAGTGCTTGACAGCATACCTAGCACATGCACCCGTGCGTATCCCTCGATGCTGCCTGCTGGCGTGCTGCTCACGCACTTGTACATGGTCCCGTCATATACCTCCACGTTGTTGATGCGCAGTGTCCCATTCTCAGAGATCTCAAACCGTGAGTCCTGCCCAGAGGGAGGGAGGGAGTGGGGCAGAAATGACACTGTCACCAGCCCTGGGCTCAAACCTTGCTTGTGGCACTCCTGACACTCCACATGCCCACACCATGCCTCAGATAGACACAGCCCTACTGAGACCCACATGGAGAACTGAGACAAGCTGTAGTGATGTCTCTCTGAGGGACATCTCTCTTGTCACTGCCCCAAAAGCACAGGTCTGGCTGCCAGCCAAGTGGCTAGCGACAGCCAGCTGTGCACCCATACACCAGTAGGATGGAGATGGTGCCAGGATCGTGGCCAGAGTGCGGGTGACAGGGATGCTGGGCCTAGGAGCAAGGCGAGAAACAGCACCAGCAGAGGAAGGAGCTGAGCAGGTCCCGGCAGAAGTGTCTATGAGCGGCAGGGGCTTGCCCCATCGCCTCACCTCAGAGATGGAGACGCCGTTGCGGTACCAGGTGACGGTGGGTTTCAGGGAGGCCTTGCTGAGGCAGTGCAGGTACCCCGGTTTGCTCTCCTCCAGCTGGCTGTCCTTGGGCATCTCCACCCACTTGGGTACCGCTGGGCACGGAGGCAAGGGGTTATGCAGGGCCACTCACCACCCCTCTGGCCAGCAGCAGCGCAGACCAGCCAGGCAGTGCTCAGCCAGCCATGGGGCCCTGCAGCCCAGCCATGAGAGATGTGCCTCTCTTATCAGTGAGGTGATGCACCATCCCGCCCCAGCTCACCCCAACCCCCTGTCCAGCCCCTTTCTCGGCTCCCAGCCCTTCTCAGAAAGCTGCCTACTAGCCACAGTGATGCTCAGCTCCTGTTTCTTCTCTCCAGCCTTGTTGGCAGCATGGCACGTGTAGGTCCCCGCGTCCGTCTCGGTGATACTGGTGAAAACGAGCTGCTCTGCCTCTTGGTGCACCCTGCCAGCAGTGGGAACTTGTTCCTCGTTCCTCTCCCACCAGACTTGGGGCGTGGGTATGCCTCGCGGGGCAGTGCAGGCTACGCGGTGCCCCTGGTTCACTGTCAACACTTGTGGGGAGAAGGGTGCCATTTCGTCGATCTCTGAGAAGAGCAATAGACAGCAGGGCTCAAACAGGGCCGGAACGTGTAGCCAACGCACCAGCATCATCATTCCCATGGGAGGCACCAGTCAAGGGAGAGAGCACTCAAGCTATGTTTGCTCCCCTCATCCAGGCAGCAAGGATGAGCAATTTCACAGATAAACCAAGCAGTTCTCCATGTACTGACCCATCGCTATATTGTCACATAGCTCCAGAGTGACACTGCAATTCTGGGACCCACTGCCCACCCTGCCACCAGCCCCAGGACCTCACCTGCTAGCCGCAGAGTCGCCTTCAGCACAAGAGCTTTCCCCCTCTGCCCACGGCCAACGCACTTATAGACACCGGTGCTGCGAGCCCTCACCTGGGTGATCAGCAGGGAGCCGTTGGCAAACACGGTGGTCCTGGGCATGTGGGGAGAGGCAGGGCTCAGTGGGCATCTCTGGAGGACATGGGCCAGAGCCACAGCTCTGTGATGTCCTACATGAGCCCATGGAACCAAGAGGGAGACTTTGTGCTGAGTCAAAGCTTCCCAGTGCGAGGGGAGCACCACACATAAGCAACGAGATGGTGGGACACATGCTTCATGGAGGAAATGAGCTAATAGAAGCCTCTTTCTTGGAGAAGAGCTGGCTCCCACCAAAAGATGCATCACCAAACTGGGTCACCTCTGAAAGCTGGCACAGCCAGGAAAGGGGGTAGGGGGCACAAGGTGGCGCCCGGGAGCTCCCAAGGCCACTGGGCATCTGGCATCCAGATAGCACCACTTGCCTTGCACAGTCTGGCTGAGAGACATCCCGGGCTCTAGGATCACCATCCACAGGCAGCCTGGGCTGGGAGATGTCCCCAGCTTTGGGGATTGCCCCATGTGTAGGTGTCTAGGGTTCAGAAACATTCCTGGCTCTGGGGATCACCATGCACTGGTATGTGGAGGTGCAAGACAGCCATGGGCCCAGTGATCGCTGTGCAGATGTTGGGGGCTGGGAGGTGTCCCTGAGTCTGGGGATCACTGTGGGCATCTGGTTCTGGGACACATCCCTGACTCTGGGAATTTTCCTAAGTGGGTGTCTGGGGCTCGAGCTGTCCCTGGCTCCACGAAATCGCCACATGCGGATATCTGGGGCTGGGAGACATCCCCAGCTCTGGGGATCATTATGCATGGGCATGTAGGACTGACAGCCCCACAGACTCATTTGAGGACAAACTGCTTGCTGAGTCCTATGCAGATAAAGGCCATGCACAAGTACCAAGGCCCTGCTAAACCCAAGCCAGCCAAGCTGAGAAACCAATCCCAATGGCCAGCCTGATGTTGAATGCTTGCCCTTGGGCACAGCCAGGGTTTGGCCTCTCTCTGTTGCCTCTGGAACATGGTGCCCCCTCTCCTCCCAGCCCTGCCCACATCACCGGGGTCCCTATTACTTGGATCTGTTGGTGATGGGGCTGTCTTCAAAGAGCCACTCCTGCGTGGGAGGGGGCATGGCTGCAAACTGGCAGTCAAACATGGCCTCTTCATTCTTGGTCACGATGAGGTCCTGTGGGACGATCACCGCCTGAGGAAAGCTCTCATCTGCAATGGCAGAGACCACAGGAGGGTGAGAAGAGCAGAGTGGCCTGCGGCGTCCCCTTCACCAGTGCTCTGGGGGAAACTCAAAAAAGGGCTGGGTGCACCCTGCGAGCACACTGTGGGCCCGAAGGAGGCAGATGTGCCGACACAGTTGTAGTTATGCAGCCAGAGCCCAGGACTGCATGCGGTAGCTGCTCTGCGGAAAGCCCCTTCTCCTTCCCGCAAGGCCCTGAGCACCCTGGGCTCAGCGGTGAGCAAACAGATCAAACCTGTCACTGGACTGCTAACTCCCTTGTCCAATTCCAAATACCTCTTTAAAGTCAACATCTCCTGCCCTCCCTAAGGCCAATAGGGTGTCTCACCCATGTGGCACCGCAGTGGCACTGGTATTAGCAAGACCAGCAGCACCTACAGCCTCCAGGGTCCAAACCTTGTTGAAGGAGGGAGGACCCTGGTGCTCCAGAACCAGAGACGACAGCATAGACCTGCTCCAGAAAGATACAGTGGAAAATTAACACCTGTAGACAGGGTGGGGTTCAAACCCGGCCAGGCCTGTCAGGCCTGTCTCTGGCTAGAGGCTTCGCACAGAGAAAGTCACACCAGCCTGACACTTCCCCTGCAGCCTGGCTCCTGCCCTGCAGCAGAGGGGAGGCTGTTAGCAGAGCAGTAAAACAGCCAAGCCCCCAGCCCTGAGCAGCCAGGACACAACTCACCGATGATATTCAGAGTGAAGTTGTTCTGGCTGCAGATGAAGCCAACGGCACTGCGGGCACAGCAGTAGTAGAGACCATTGTCATCAGGGCTGGCACTCTGCAGGGTCAGCGTTCGCTCCTTGTTGCTGACAGAATAGGTGCTGCGACCATCAGGGAGGGGGATACTGTCCCGAAACCACTGCCATGTGGGGCTGCAAGACAGGGGCGAGAGGGTGACCAGGTGCAGGGCACCAGCAGGGCTCCCCAGAGAGCACATGTGCGGAGAGAGCCCAGAGATGGCCCATTTCCCTGGCTCTCCGTCCCCACTGCTGGCCCCGACACAGACACGAAGCCATGAGACATGCAGCCAAGTGGACGGGACATGACTGGAAAGCAACGGAGAGTGACCGCAGCACACCAAGCAGCTCAGCAACCGGACTGTGATAGCCCGTCCTTACTGTGCTCCTCGCTACGTGGCTCTGAGGAAGCCGTTTGCCTTCTCCCCCGGTGCTCAGCCACAGGCTCAATCCCGCATTTCACCTTCCCTAGATTCTAATGAATCCTCACAGGAGAGAGGAGAGAGAGAGACAGGGAGAGAGGGGAAGAGCACGCAGCGAAGATGCAGGGGTACCCCTGGCAGGGTCCACTCCTCAGGAGGCAATCTTACCGTGGGTGGCCATCGATGTGACACCGCAGCACCACTGTGGAGGAGGGCTGGATCTCAGCTACGCTGGCCGGCTGCTTCAGCACCACACTGCCTGTCTCTATCCCTGTGGGATCAAAGAATATCAACACAGCTGCCTCTCCAAACCTACAAAGCCCATGAGGATGCCAACTCAGTAACAACCAGAGCAGGCAGCAAGGGCACAAGCATGCTTAGAGACACATAAGCCCTCAAGCCAGCATGAGTAAAGGGACACCCACCCTGCAAATGTCCCACTTTGCCCTGTGAACCCGTTCTCTGAGGGATAAGAGGGGCTCTGAAAGGATCTGCAGTGCTCAGGACACATTTGGTGCAGTAACACCTCCGTTTCATATATATAAATGGGGAAGGGGGCAGAAGAAAGCACCTCTGACAGCCTTGGGGACATCAGAAGATACAAGCAGCCTAGAGGGCATGAAGGACATAGTAGCTGGAGAGGAATCCTACTTGCACAGTTTATGCCACATCTCAAGAGAGTGCTTTGCCCTGTCCACGGTGGCCAGCACCAGGCTGCAGTGTATGCCTGGCTGCCCTCGCCCCACACTCACACTTGATATTGAAAGATGCATTGGCTGTGCGGGCCTCCTCCCCAGTGAGCAAGTTCTTCGCTACACACTGGAAGTCGCCGGCATCCCGGTGCCGATCGACAGCAGCAAACTGGAGGTTGCTGCCTTCCTTGAAGCGCTGCTCCGTGTCCTGAACGGGGAGCCCATTCTGCAGCCATTCAAACTCCACATCCGCTGGCTTCTCCACCTCGCAGCGGAGGATGGCACTGCGGCCATGCAGGGCGTCCTGGGAGTACGGCTCCTTGGTGAAAAGGATCATTGCCCGAGTCCCCACAGCTGCAAGACAGAAAAAGGAGGGCACGTTTAGAGCATGGGGATGGGGAGAAGGGAGTAGGTAAGCATGTGCTGTTCTCAAGGGTCTCCAGACAGCCGAAACTGCCGTGTTTGGAGAAACATACCCCAAAGCACATCTGCCAAAAACAATCCCCGATGGTAGAGTTTAGACAGATCTGTGCTCAGATTCCAGCACAGCTGCTTTAAGGCTGTCTCTCCAGCAATCACTGGGACGGGGCTGCCTGAGCTTGCCACAAGCCAAGGAGAGCCCTCTGCTCCCTGGGGCCAGGGTTGTCAGGAGAGACCTTCAGTGATCCATTGCCAAGTGCTGCACTTCCAGCCTGAACAGAGAGGTGTCTCAGTGTATGAGCTGGGAAGCCAGTCACCAAAACATTGGAGAACAAGCAGCTTCCTGGGCAGTTCAGATGTTTCTTTGAGCTCCTCTTGTCCTGTTTTTTGCGACATGTCCTAAGTCCCAGCCATGCATCAAGATTGCCCCAGATCAGAAACACCCATAGATTGCTTCTAGGCTTTCCTCAAAGCTTCTCTCCTTGGGATCGTGTCTCCATCTCACCTCCACATCTTTAGAAATTACCCAGAAAAGAACTGATCTGGAACAAGGAATGCCCATGGGAATAAACACAGCAGCTGTTGCAGCACAGCACAAGTGACACCCCAAGCTTGTGCTGGGGACTCTGCCCACTTGTAAGTAGGAGCGGAAACAAGAAATTGCAATGGTTGACCCCAAGGTCTGATAGCGACTGTGGGGTGGCTCTGGAGGACTGGAAGCATCTCTCTGCAGTAGTGGAAAAGCTGAAGAATTCTCCTCCACACACTAACCCCCACCCAAGAGCTCAGGGTACCAGGGACAGAGCAGCCAGCGCTTCCCTAGGCATTGCCTGACGTGGCTGCCAAGGGATCATGCTAAGATATTCCTAAATCAGGCTGCTGCGTGGCCGTAGCCAGCCATGCAGGCGCTCTGCTCCGGTTACCAGCTGGCCGCAGAAAGAAAAGCAGACAAAGGGCAATTCAGCACATGCCGATTGCTGTTGGACA
>NW_009227084.1:0-6019 GCF_000690835.1 Fulmarus glacialis | reverse complement strand
CCAAGCCAGGCAGATTTCGAGCATCTTAGAAGCAACCTCTCATGAAAGCGAACAAGAAAGTGGTCAGAACAGTGCGTTCCCACCACTGCAAGGAAAACTGCTTCAGAAAGTGGTTGCCCGGACAAATTACATGAACAGGATCCAAGTCCAGCTGAAGGGCTGTTCCTCTTTAGAGGCTCAGCCACATCCTCCTGCCTAGTGTTTGTATAACAGCCTGGTAAAGGGACAAAATTTGACATGACAACTCAGTCACCCAGAGCTAAGGGAAGAGATCCTGTTCTGAAGGGGATGTTCTGAAGGGGGCATCTAGGTCACCACATTCCAGAAAGCCTCAAGAGCCCTTTCCGTGCCTTTGGAGCCCACTGCGTAGTGCGAGCGCCAAGCAAAGCCTCTCCTGCCTGCAGCTGCTGATGGGCACCCCAGTGCCAGCCACACATTTCCAGCACAGTTAGCCTGAGCTCTCCTGCTCACAGCGACACCAAGGCGTAGACACAGGCACTCATCTACCACTGCTGCTCCCCAGGATGAGGCTCCAGTCTCCCAGCTCCAAGCACATGTCAGCCAAGAGCAGGGGCACCTCGGCCTGTTTCTGCTGACACCCTTTCCCCATAGTCCAGACAGAGAGCAACAAAGTCCTCCCATTGTGAAAACCACGGAAGCCTCTTCCCAAAGACACTGGGGCAGAGGAGACAGCAGTCCAGAGCCCAGAGGTCTTTCTTGCCTGCAGCCTTTGCAAGATGGGACTGTGGGTTCAATTCTAATTTTCAGCCACCCCAAAGAAGCCACCGGGAAGGGGGCAGCAAGGAATTGGGAGGTGACAGGAACAGCAGTGCACAATGACATACTGCAGGGTCTAAGGCATGGACCTCATTGCAGCCTGGCTTTCTACCTTCAGCACCCAATTGTGCCACCGACCTTGGTGTGCAGGCAACATCGCCAGGGGACTGTCCCCAGCCAAGTTAAGTCTCACAGCTCCGGGGTGGACATCACTTGTCAATTGTACTCACAGCATTTAAGGCGACCAGAAGTAGCCCTACCTCCTGGGTCTCATATTGAGCTAAGCCCCATCAGCATGCTGTGCTCCAAGGGAGCATGTCCAGTGAAGTTTCCATGGTCAGCTACCATGCACCTCCCCAAAAGGTAGGAACTATCCATCAGTCTGTGACAGTTGTCTCACGAACACCACAAGACGAACACATGCCGCAAGGCAACAAAATGCATGAGAACATGTGTTCTTACATAAGTACACACATCTAGTCCACACATCAGATCTGTCTCACGAAGGTAGCAACCACTCGACCCCATGCAAACACAGCTATGCGCTCAATAGCATGACAGCTCCAGGGTTATCAGGAGCTGAGCTCATGTCAAAACAGGCTGCTGGGACAGACAGAGAGGAGCAAAGAGGAACAGGACAGTCAAATCCACTCAGGTTTGAACCTATAGGAGCTGGGTCTGTCCTTTTCCACAGATATGCTTCAGGGCACCAAGGCACATGTCCATCAAACCATACCTGTATGGTACAAAACACGTGCAAGGCAGCAGTGTGCATTAGGAAAGCTCATGAAGGAGATGGGTCAGTTCTCCTCTTGGGGTCTCAGCATCCCAAAACCTTTCAGTCTAGTCACGCTAGTGCTGGAGTTAGTGATGAGGCACCTCTCGCTGAAGGTGTAGGCCTTCAGGATATTAAGACATGGTTTTTTAAATTAGGTGTGCTTCTAGCATTAAATTGTCAGCATTAGCAGTATAACACTAAACAACAGCAGAACTGCTTTCACCCCATCACTGCCAGCACAATTGCATTTCACTCAGCGCTGTTCAGCTGAGAGCTTCAGCAGCCTCATCACATGCATCCTGCTGTCTAGGCAGGAGGACATGGCTCTGTGGACAGGGGACACGATGAAGGCTTGGCACAAGCTCCACATGGGAAGTAAAGATTTTACAAGGTGTCAGGAAATACTGGGGTCCAGCTCCCCAGTGAAACAGGAGAAACTATTTATCTTCCATCCTGGGGAAATGGACACAACCATTTCAGCTCAAGTGAGATCCTTGTGATGAACGCCTCATGAGCACAAGTGCCAAAGCAAACTGGGACAAAGAAGTGTTAAAGTGCAATAAGAGCCTTAAACTTGTGTTTTGTTTTGACAATAGCATCCAAGGTGCCATGGATGGACTGGCTGCACATGCTGGAAACCATTGTCCCAACCATATATCAGATTTAGGCTGCAAGGAAAGCTAGTAGCAGCTAGATATAGTCCAGACATTTTGGGATGGAAGACATCAGAAGCCCAGAGCTGGACACAGGTTTTCACAGTACTCTAAATCCAGAGCACCGGGGCTCAGTGTTTGGAGATGGGAAGTGCTGCACTTGCCTAGAAAAGTTGTACAGCCCTGGTCCAGGAAATGGCTGCAGTCAGCAGGGTTCACGCATCCCCTCCACCTCATCTGGGCTTTTGGGACAGACACTCAAGAAAGCTGTCCAAGCAGAGGGCTATATGTGTGGGATGCCATTATGCCAGAGTTTGGGTAGAACCTGTATACAACCAACAGACATCACCACCTGTACTGAATGAAGAACAAAATGCCTCTGCTTGTTCCACTCACCCAGCTAGAGGACCTCCCAGCACCACTGTGTGGCAGAGCCATGGTCATGCACAGCTTAGCCATTGGAGGCTGCCAGAACTGCCTGAGCTGGCAGATGAGAGAGCTCTTGCAGCACCTGGTGGAGAGCAAAGGCAACCCTTGCTCAGTCTGATTGGACACCTTCACAACAGCATGTTTCTGCTGTGGTTTCATGAGCTAATTTGGGCTGGGCTGCATTGCTAGGAGCTGATGAAAGAAGCAAAATGACTCTCTCTTCCCTTAGTGACAGCCACCCCCAAAAATACCCAGCAACACCAGGTTTGTTGGAAGTCAGCTTAGCAAGTCCAAGCCAGTGCAGAGCTCTCCCCTAGTAACACAGCTGGGCCAGCCACAGTCCTGCAAAGCCAACGCCAAGCAGCAATCCCAAATGTGTGTGCTGGCAAACATCCGCTCTCTGCATATGTATGTGACACAAGCCACCCCTGGCTGGAAGAAAAAGAAACCCTCAACACATGTTTCTGGCCTAAAACCATTTCAACTGTGGCTACAGAAAGCTTTTCAGGAAAGCTTCAGCCAGATTAGATAAACACATTTGAAATGCAGCACACTTTAAAACACCCAATGGTGTTTTACCCAAAGGATATTTAATTGAAATGCAAAACCCTCCCGTTGAGGTAATAGATGAATTTTAGTCACACTGGTACCTACAGGTCCCCAGGGTATCATTCCCACACTGCACAGAGCAAATTATCTGCAGGGAAAGAACAGGCACCAGCAGGACGCACAAGGACGGAGAGAAGAGGAGGCACAGATCACATCCTGGCTCGGAGAGCATACTTACAGCAAAGATTTGAATGCAGAAACACAGCATCCTTCATGCAGAAGCATCCCCCTGCTCAAAATTAATTTCATTTATTTAAGGAGGCAAATAGCAGCTTCCCAGGAAAAACACTAACACATGCATTGCCAGCCTGCATTTCTACCAAGTGTATCTAAATTCAATTCCCCAGGACTCAGCCATTACAGCCTTCTCCAAAGGCCACAGTGGGCTGAGCATATGCAGAGTATGTCAGGGTGACAAAACCAACAAAGCCACAACCAGGACAGATTTTGTGAGCAACCCTATGAAGTTAGTCACTGCTGCCTGAAGCTCTGCAGAGTGAGTATTCAATCCTATGAGCTTGCCAGGGAGCAAAGGGCTCTCCACACATCCGGCAAAGGAGACCCAGCCCCATGGTAGCCAACCCCCTCGAGTGCTGCCACAGCACTACTGCAGCGATTTGGCAGCAGACTGCAGCACAGCCTGGGAATAGCTTTGGTTTGGGGCCATTCTCCAGAGCTAGAAAAGTGAGATACATCAGTGTTGCTGTTGTCATCAGCCAGAGCTGTAAGAAAATCCACCAAAAGAGTAATAAGGATCTGAGGGACCCATGGCAGAGGGCTAGCACTGGGAAATTGGGGCTGAAGTTTTGGGGGATCCCACATTGGGCAGCACCAGGTTTGGTACATCCCAGGCACAGAGACATCGTAGGGCTCTTGTGGAAGGAGGTGGCAGCAAACTGCCCAGCCGCGTGTCTCAGTGCTCACCTCTGGGGCTGGACACTGTCCTCCCACGCTGTGCTGTGGAGGTAGCTGGGCAATAGGAAATGAACCTCACGGACTGCAGACCCTCATGGGGTGCTGGGCTTTGTGATCATGGAGACACAGCCAGAAAATGCATGGGGTGGTAGGACTCGCCCCTGGGGGATCAGCCATCTCTAAAGCTATATTTAGGGCTGCAGCCAACGAGAGGGTCTGTGGCCCTGGCACAGCCTGGCCAGGCCTGGCAGTGAAAGCACCCAGCCCACCTTCTGCACCATACCAAGAGGCCTGAGAGCACTATGGATGCTGCCTGGTGAATCCCTGCCATGGCAGCAAGCCCAAACCTTCATGCTCATCTTTCAGGCTGCAAGGGCATGGGGCAGCGTTACAAGCCAGGCCTCAACCCGAGCCGGGTTTTCCATCCATTGCTTAACGCACCAGTGCCAAGTCCCACACGAGCACTCACCTGACACTCCAACGCCATCTGGGTGCCACAGAGCAACTGTGGAAGCTGGGGAGACCAGGCAGCACATCTCCTGCCCCGCCTGAGAGGCCGAGTCGCCTACATCTTGAAGCAATCCAAAAATCATTGTCTCCTTGCCTAACGACATCGCTTGGGAATGCAGCCTCAACCACAAGGCCTTCAGCTGCTGCACAGCCCTCGATCCCTGCTGTCTCCGCAGCCGTCTCACTCACCTACAGCCATGCTGGGGAAGCAACAGGCAAGTTGGCTGGCGGCAGTGTGTGCTGCAGCATGGCAGCCCGCTGCCTGCCTGGGGCACTTGCACTGAGCAGCAGGAGGAAAGAAAGCCAGCACAGATCTCAGCAGCCTCGGCAGCATTTGTCATGGCTGCGTTGCCAGCAGTGCTCCACATCCCCAGCCCCATGGGAGATCCATGCTCCCCTCAACCCCGAACCACGCACGCCCAGGCTTTCCCACTGCCCAGCTCCTGGACACCTCCTCACTGAGCTAACAGAGCTCTGAACAGAGGACAGAAAGCGAAAAGGAAAGAATCCATTTCACTTTGTACCCAAAAGAGCCTAGGTTACCAACCTCTGGAGACACCACAGCTGATGCAAGGATATGAGTAATCCCAAAGCTGCTTGCAACCAAACAAGGAATTAAAAGCATGGGAATGGAGAGAGCTTTGTGCAAGTTTAAGATTTCCTGGTTTGGAAAGCAAGCCCAGCACTGTGGGGCTTCTGCAACTTGTAGCCCAGCCCCACCCTCCAGCCAGGCCCCAGGAGCGTTATTCTGCAGACTTGCTTCCAGGGGCACTTCAGCGAAGTTCACCCTAGCTCAGCTCAGCCAGATGTGCAAGTCAGCTCCTTTAATGCTCTGCATCTGGAACAGCAGATTAGAGGAGCTGCAACTCATCTGCAGTGCCCAGGGCAGCAAAGCCCAGAGCACCCAAACTGCATCCTTCCTCCCCAGAGGGGAACCATCCTCCTCTTCTTCTCCCCTGCCAGCAGGAGGCCTCGGATCTGCCCCAGCTGTGGAGGGGGGTAGCTGGAAACAAGTAAAATGAAGACCCACAGGTACCAGGTTGCAACGGAAGGAGCTAGCTGCAAAAACTGGCACAGCCAGCTCCCCCAAGGAGTTCTTCTGGCAGAAGACACAGCTGGCCAGTGTCTGTTCTGGCCTCTCAAATGCTCCCATGCCAGAGCAGGGGAACTCACAGCTGTCCCAGCTCCACTGTGGAGCCAGCGCACCCTGGGGATGCACAACTAGCTTGCAAATCGCAGCCCTGAGGTGAGAGCTGGATGTATTTACACCACCAGCTCAGCACCTAACTAGACAGAGAGCTTGGTAACACACTGCTAAACATTCTCGATACTTGGTGAAGTAAGGAGG
>NW_009227083.1:0-19943 GCF_000690835.1 Fulmarus glacialis | reverse complement strand
CCCGCTGCCGCGGGGCGCAGCCTGCGCCGGCCCGGCAGCAGCAGCAGCGAGGACTGCGCCGGGTTTGGGGCCGAGAAAACTGCTCTTTCGTTGTTGTTGTTGTCTCATTATTTTTAAGAGCGCTACAAAGTTCCAAGCGCGGAGGCAAAGCTATTCGAAGGTGGCGTGCAATTTAGGACAGCAGGAAAACAAAGCGAGATTTGGCTTTCTCCTTTCTTTCAAACAAATCTCTGTACCCAAGTCACCGTAGCAGAGCAATGTCTAAGACGCGGGGTTTCTTTGGATATACAAGGTGTGAGGATTTGTAGGCGACTTGGGTTTGCTGCTATTAATGCCGCAGGAGTGAAAAAGAAAAGTGATGTAATTCATTGGCACAAACAATCGGGCTCAATACTAATCAGAGCGATGAATCCTGCTGCAACCTGGGTATATTCCTCAGGACTTTTCTCCCCCAGTGCATGGATATGTGAAGAAGTTCCTTCCATATCTTAAACACACACTCAATATTAAGCAGATGTTTAGGTAGTATTCTCCTAAAGGAGGATATAAATGCCTTTCTCCACGTGTCTCCTATTTCTCTTCATTCACAGCTTTGACAACATGTCTGCTTTCTGTGCAAACTTTGGACAGTGTCCACTTCTCTGTACTTTTAATGCCAAAGCCATGGGAAGTGGGCTTATATTATCAAAACCTCATTCTGCAGCAGGCCTGCTTGCCTGACCATTTTTACTAGAAAGTGGCCTGTTTTTTCTTAATATGCCATCACAAAAATTTCCTTTGAAAGAAGGCCTGTTCTTGAATTCACAATGGGCTGTGACAAACTGTGAATTTCAAACAGTTCCACATATCATTGCAAAAATTCCTCGCTTCTCTTCACATGAGGAAGTCAGCGTAGATGTTTGCTCCAGTCCCATTATAACTCCCCGTTGTCACTCTGGGGCCGGCTCCTGTGCCATTCCCACCGATGCCGATCCAGGGGAGCTCCCCTGATCGCAGGGGCTTCGCCACCGTATAATCGAGTTCAGCCTCCAACCCACCTTGCTTTAAAATTCCCCTGCCTGCCGACACCTTGATGGCTGAGGTGGTGTGTCATGACCCCCCTCTGGCTATCCATCGAGGTCAATCACTGATACCTTGTCATGTTTTCTTCTTGCTTAATGCCCCACAAGGATATTCAGAGGTCATTTAGAGGGGCTGGGATCGGAGCCGCTGAAAGGACAGGGGTTTCTCTTACCTTTGGATAGCATCTTTGGGACAGTTCTCTGTCGTTGTATACCAGTTAGTACAGGGGGGTAATGACTTGCTGTGGACCATAGGTGCCACCTCAGAAGAAAGAAACAACAATTTAATCCTTTTGGGGCCAGACTCGTAAATGCCCAATCTTTTATGATGGACAAGGTCACGGTTTTCTTTTTCTTTTTTTCCCCCTAACATCAGTTTCCCACGACCTTGTCTGTGTCACAAAATCCCAGGCACAGAGATGGTACCAAGCACTCATCCTGCCACAACAGCTTTGCAGAGGCTGCAGAATCCCTTGTAAAACAGCCCATTCCTCCCAAAGCACAAGGTGTTGATAAGATAAAGCTTTTCCTGGAACTTACTTACCCTTTCCTTTGAACTGTGAGTCCAAATTCGCTTCACTTATTCCCTTCGTTTCATGGATCCCAAATCAAAATTCGCACTTTTGTCTATTTGCCTTGATTGGTGTCGGCTATAATAAAACATCTCTGTGCTTCAACCTAAGGAGAACTTAGCAAGGTGTTTGAGGCTAACCAAAGTGTTTCATTCTCCCCAGCAGCTGTCAGCTAAAGTAATGACAAAATAGATCTCCAGAAAGGAGAAAACACTCTCAAGCCCTGAAATATGTTTGAGTGTATGTATAAAAACACAAGGTATGAGGAGGCCTGAGGTCGGCAGCTCATCTCGCTGTCATCTCACCAATTTCTTTTATTGCCAAGCCTCCTCCCCACTGCCCTGGTTCTGTTCCCCTGGTCGTTTCAGTCTTCTCCTTCTCCCTTTGATCTTTGACATTGTCATGAATAGTTCAGTCCATCATGCTGAGGAAAAAAAATAAAATCATCTCATGCTATTCAGGCATTGAAAGCAGCAGAATTCCTAACATACTGAGAAACGGCTCATTTTAAGTGTAGGGTACGAGTATCTGATCCGGTACATTTTTCAGATTTGTGTGAGAAACTGGGGAGACATCAGCTGGAGTAATTGTTTCTGACTCCATCCGAATTTCATTCCATTAAACCAAACTCAAAGTGAGATGAACTGGGGAGTGAGCGGAGTTAATTGCACTGGTTGGGCTGCCTTGAAAACCGGGACAAGGTGGGAAAGCAGGGTAGTTTTCTTGGGAGACACCAGGCAGGGAGCAGGCGGGGCTCCATGGGGTCAGAGGAACGGGCAGTCACACCAGGAGAGCCAAGGGGAGGAGCGGTTTCCTGGTAAAAGAGCAGGCGTACATGGTAAGCAAGGGTGTCAAAGCTTCCCAAGAGATGAAGAGGAGATGGAGAACAAAAATAGCACTGTATGTGTAAATGACTGGGAGCTGCATCGTGATGAGAAAGGAGAAGACAATAGGTAGTCACGGTCGCTAGCAGGAGATATTCAAGGGGAAGGCCAAGTCCCCCCATATAGAGAAAATAATGAAAACAGAAAAGCACCATCAATGGGAAGCAGGCACAGAACAAAGGATATTCAGAATAGCCCAGTGATGATGAAACATAAGCAAATCAAACTGAGAAAGCGTAAAAACACAAAAGTAGGAGAGATCAGAGCAGTCATCCAGTCCAGCTTGCCACCACTGCAGATGCTCATGAACTTGATGTTTGATTCAGAGGAGTCCACCCACCGTATACCCCGTACCTCCAGCTGTGAGTTCCCCCTTACCATGTAACACATGCAGCTTTGCAGTGAAAAGATGCAACTGTAAAGTACCATAGAAAGGGCAGGAAAGATCACTTGGCTGGATGCTAAGACCATGCAACGTCAGAAAGAGATTGCACTGTTTTCTTAAGGAGTAGGCAAGAAAATAAACCAGAACAAAATCCTGCCTGGTCTGGGGGACAACTTTCCTCTTGGCTCCAAATCTAGCACTCGGCTTGCTCCTGAGTGCCCAAAGACACACCAGCCAGGGACCAGCTCGCCATCACCTGTCCTGAATGCAGAGCATTTCTTAGACCGGTATAATTCAAAGTAAAGGGGCTACAGAGCTGACTCTGCGGTGCCAAGATGAAAGTTGCTGAGAGCGTTAGAAGCATTCAGCATGGGAATAACATAGCGAAAGACAACCTAATAGTAGTAATTCTTACGAAGATCGCAGATTAACAGTGGAGAAGAAATCAAATGCGGGAGTCTGCATAGATGGGAGACTATTCAGAGGTCATGCTTCTGCTGTAAAGGTTTGGGGAGGGACCTGCTACCAGGTAGGTTTGTACGTATTACCCCTGGGGAGTGGGGAGAAAAGCTGTGGATCCTTTAAGCACTTGAATGCTTTCAGCCATATGATGTTCGGATTAGGATCCACTTGCAGGTGCAGAGTGCACGCTTGCTGAGTTCAAAACCGGCAGAGATTTGCTGGTGCTTATTGTAAGGTAAGTAAGCACAGGTAGAAGAGGAGATTCTGCACAGGGAAATGAAAATTATTATTACCTGGACAAAACCATTTCTCCCAAAATGATAGTAATGGGGATAAGATATGTCGGGCCGCCAGCAGGAGGAAAGCAGACCTTGATTTTGCGTTAGGAGGTGGGAGGGGGGCAGCATATGGAAAACATGACACCCCGGGGTCGGGTGTTAAGGATCCCTCCTGGCACGATGCTGCGCTCCCGCGAGGCTCCCGGCACTTGGTCCTGCTCGTTAGCAGCACACGGACTGGAGGGAGCTCCCAGCAGAGCTGCTGCACTGCACTGATTAGAGGGCAGGAGAGATTGATTTATGATGAATGAATAAATAGGTAAGATTAACACATGGCTAAATGGCAAGGATGGGGGAAGAGTCTAGAAGTATTTGAAGGGTGTTAGCAGAGAGAAGGGATAAACTAAGGCGGAACAAGGGGTTTTAGCTATGAGCAACAGGATGAAATTAAAACGGAATATTCAGGTTTTGTATACATGGGCTTACCTAAATAAGGGGCAGCCCAGAATAGCTGCTCCTCACTCGGTCCCCGCAGGATACCTTGTGCTGCACAAAGACTGCTTTGGGCGCTCTGGATGTGACGTGACGCTAGCCATGTGAAATAAGAGGCATTTCTACAGAATGGACAGTGCCCTTCACACTCACTTCAGCTTATTCCCCACTACCCTCCCCGTGTAGACAAGAAGTATTTATCAGTGTAACTTTCTTTTTTTAGTAGTGAGATTTAAGCCTAAATAACCCCCTCATTGGGCATGCAGAAGGACCCGCAATACTTGGCAGATGTGAAAACAAGTCGGACGACAGAGAAAGGGATTTAAGCAAGAGATCCTAAGGAAGGTGGGCTCCTGGGTGGCAGCCCCAGATTTACCACCCTGGACCAGACCATCCCCCAAAGCAATCTCGTGCCCGCACGCGTGTGGCCACTGCCTACACAACGGCCCAGCAGGCTGGGAAGCTGCCCCAGGAGAAGGTCGTGGCATTTCCCCCAGCATTCTTCCACCCCGGTGAGGTCTTCCCATGAGAGGACAATACACTTTTACAGGAGTCACAGAGAACAATCTTGTTATGAATACATGGACTTAACTCCAGCTCATCCATCTTAATAGGACTTACATCATTTTCCGTGATGGTTCTGATTTTCTATCCCATTAATAATAAAAAAGCTTCTCTGCTTATATATAATGCAATTCAACAGTAAGTCTCAAAGGAGGATCAAGATCACTTTGGCTTTCCATCAATTTGATACTGATGCCTCTCCAGTTAAATAACTCGAGTGCAAGAACAGTGAAAGGGACTGGAGATGCATCCCCCACACACAGCTTTGAACCTGAATTTCTCTGAAGACAACAAGAATCTTCCGACCGATGTCAGTAGACTTTGCATCACCTCCCGAAGGGTGTATCAAGGAGATTAAAGCCTCTCTTTTCCCCTGATGTAAATCAGTTTGCCACACTGACTTTGGCGGAGTGAGGCTGATCTCTACTACCTGAGAATCGAGCCCAGAAGATACCACATGAAGGGTCTGCGATCATTTTTCTGACACATACGTTTCAAATTGGTGTCTGGAAAAGGGCTTGTTACTCAGAGTTTGCCGAATGGAATACTTCATGACAGTGCTAATTAAAATAAATGAAACTTGACTTTTCAAGATGATGGTTTTTTATAGCAAAGTACAGTAGTTTGGAAACATCTTTAATTTAATTGCAAAATACTTTCTCTGGTTATTTACTTAAAATTGTCTCCCATTGCAGAGCTGCACCAGTATTTCTGGATGCACATTCTTGATTTCAACATTTTACATTACATTATCAAGTTAATCTACCCAAATCATTAACCCCCAGCAGGAAAGATTTTTAATTATGTAGATTCACCAAGTGTTTTTCAAGAACTGTTTTATTTCTATGAGTTCAACCATAATGTACTGTGGGGAGAGGGAGGGCAGTGTCCTACACTTGATTTCATGAACCAGCATCTTGTAAGAGGCTTCCAAACGTGCAGCAAGTTTCAGCAAATGTATCTTATCCACAACAGAAAACAGCTAATGCCCTGGAGAATCCCTGCTCTCCTGGAAACGAGTACTGATGGGCGCTTCAGCAAGCAGGAAGGTAATTTAGGCCAAATTGAGCCTGGTTTTTCCCTCTAACATAAGCCAGTTTTATTTCAGTGTATCTCAGTTCTGATTTACATCTCGGGATGTGGTATCTGAATCAGGCTGAAGCTAACAAAAAAGTGGTCGTGATCTTATAGTCATGGTTAGTCCTGCTTTTATATAGGTTAGAAACCACATCAAAATTGAAAACAACATCAAATCCCATTTCTTAACATCATGGGGAAACCAAAGCTTTGGGAAGAGGATGGAGGGAGGACACTGCATTAGCTTTTAATAATTAGCACTATTAATAGGTGTTGGTTTGAGCCCTTATCCTGCACACCTTACCTCTCTCGTGCGGCCCCCCATGGTGGGCACGGCAGGGTGGGGAGCCTTGCTGGGGGTGTCAGCAGGGACTCGGCTGCTCTCTCCGGGGTTGGAGTGATGCTGGGAAAGGCTTCTCACTGGGGGACAAAACCATCGGTATCATAAGAGCTGGAAAAATCAGTGAGTCACAACTGGCAGAACTCCATAAAATTGTGCTGATTTACTCATCTGGACCACTATCAAAAGCAGAGCAGCAGTTGAGAGGAAACAGTTGCACAGGAGTGTGGTGTTTATTAATGTCATTGGTGGGCTCAGGAGCAAGGATTCATACCATCAAACGTACTGCATATACAGGATGATAAATGATGACAATAATCCTACAGGAAGGGAAACATTTGCAGTGCCAGGATTTGTCCTCCAAAAAAGATGATACCAAATTCTTCTGACTTGTGCAGCCAACCCCCAAACACAAACCAGAAATGAAGGGCTTCAGAAAGCTGAGTGTATTTTAATTGAATTTGGGAGACATGTCCTGTTCCTGGAGGTCAGAACGATGAAGACATCAAAGTACAACTGGGAGGAGCGAAGCATTTTGTGGGCAACTGACTTTACAACTTTGAGAGTGCCAGAGTACTGAAGTGATTCCCTCTATGGGAGATCATTATGTGGAAGTCCTAAAAATGTATTGGCGGGCATCTTAGTATTTTATACTCCTCTAGTTTTCTGGTACCTGCCTCACCATGTCTCTCCCCCTTCTGTCCTTGCAGAGAGGCGCTCCTTGGGAAGGGAGATGGGGAAGGACTAAACAACTGATAGTTCAGAACTCAATTAACAAGTCTGACTCTTTTTGCAGGTACCTATGGCCAGTATGGTATGGTATGGATCACAAGTTATGTCTCTGTATGCAGTGAGTCAGTGCAAAACCAACAATTAGGCACTTTCCCTTTGAAAAAGCTTACATGCTCTATATTCTGTAGAATATAGAACATAAAACCCCAAGTTTATAAGCAGTTTATCGAAGAACTACAGCTCAGTTGCTACAGTTCATATTTCTACATTGAAGTACTGGATCCAATCACCAGTGGGAACCACATAGTAGTTTTACAGGTGTTTGGAAGCTTCCTCCATGGCTACTTTTATCAAAGAAAGCTCATTTCAAGTTTTATTTTCTTTATCCTTGTACCTGAAGCCTAAGAAAACTCTAATCTGTCAGCCTGGGTGATATTTCACCCAGTGTTTCACATTGCTGTATCAAAGTTAGTAACAGCATCTCTATCTGCTACTACAGACATCATTATTTATTTGCCCTGTGCTGCACTCAGAAGTCCCAGGTGCAATCAGAGTTATCGTCGAGTCTGTACCTAATTTAAACGTCAGTCTAATATCAGACAAGCCACCGTACTGCCAGTATAAATATGTGCTCTCTGATCATGGGAATAGACTTGCAACCAGCAGCCCTTCAGCACATTTCTTTCTTGGTTCACATCTTTCTTGCATTTCAAATTGGCCAGGATCTTACCAAAGACAAATTTGACACCACCAAGAAGAAAAATGCTGACTCTGTCCTCTTCACTTTCGCTGCCTGCCTGTTGCTATCCCCAGAGCTGTGGATGCTGGCTACTGCCAGCAGACATATGACTATTGAACACAGGAGTGAAAGAAGGGAGAGAGAACAAAACACAACTACTTGGTTGCAGGACCCGCTAAGTGCAATGGCGGAAGACAAGATGTCTCTGTTGGGTTGTGGCAGAGACGTGCTGAAGCATCCATAAGCTTTCCTCCTGGAAGATCTCCGGAGGCAGCATAGTCTAGCCATGGCAATATTGTATGTCTGTATGTGGGAAGACAACATCTAATTTAGAGAACACAAAAAAATGCAGTGCATGTAGTGGTACAAGGCGACTTTCCCTGATAGTTTGGCCTGACCCTCCTGAGGGCCTTTAGGGAGATTGGGGGATGTCTTCAGGAGCTGCTGGGTGTGTGAGCCTTGCTAATGGAGAGGGATCAAGACCTCAGGAAACAAGCAATTGCATGGATGTACTTTGTGTGTTGCTTGATGTAAATGAGGTAAAGAGTGTGGATCTAATGGCAAAAAAGGAAAAAAGGAAAAAAAGCTTGAACCCATTATCCTTTTGAACTGGCATAAATCAGGAATAGCTTAGAAAGCAGCAGCCCAAATCTCCAGCTATTACCAGTCTTCCTGGGGTTTAAATGAAGTCAAAAGAGCTCTGCCAGTTTACAGGAGCTGAGGATTTGGCCTGATGGAATTACACAAGCATGAATATACTGTAAGCCAAAAGAGAATTAGACCCATTATTTTTAAAAAAGCAAAGCTTGATTAAGGGTGTTCAGTATAGGTTTAGAAAAAAGAGCACTGTCATGCCTCACTAACTTCGCTGTTCTGTTGAAACATGACTACCAGGGAGATATTATACTGCAGTGGGATTTTCTAAAAAACCAATCAAGGAAGTGCGGTTTCAGGGGGTGGGGAGAACAACACGTTTGTCAGTGCTAATTGCAGGCGTTAATAGGAGCCCTAGCACAGCTAACTGTCTGGTACTCTGCAGAAGTTGGAAGCACAAGTGCACTTTACTTTATGGGTGCAGGCATACAGAGATAATTGCACTTGGAGAATGCAGAGGCAGGATCGGAGCTCGAGAGGAGACGTGCTGATCACTCCCAACATGATCAATCAGAGGTTCAAGAGCTGCAATGAATCAAGGGGGGAGTTCAGAAGGCATTTCTTAAGATTTAAACATAATTAATGCGGATGCCTCCGAGGCTTGGTTATAATATTTGTGAAATACAGAGCAAGAGCTTTATTATTTTTAAAAGTATTGGTTAAAACATGAAGACTATTTCCCAGCAGATATTTAACAGTAAAACCCAATGTTGGCATTGCAAATTAGGCATGTGTTGGGAAAAAAGTTTGGTCTGGCCTCATAAAAAAAACCACATTAAAAACTATGGAAGATGGCAACCTGCTGAGAGTTGGGTCCGGACCTGACGGCAGCCACCACCACCATGTACATGCAGGGACTCTTACAGGAGAGTCACTGGGATGGGCTGGATCAGATAAATTCAGCGAAGATTCACTGTTCCCACTTCCATCACTATCAGAGAGGAGGTATGAAACATGTCCTACACCAGCCCTTTACTTCAAAAGTCTTTGAGTTATTTTCTTAGTCAGATCCTGCATCAGAGAGCTTCACAGATCAACTTCACACCACCCAAAGTACCATTGTGTTATCAGAGATATTTAAGCAATTGAAGTTGATTCCTTTTTCTTGTTTCTTTGGGTTTTTTTGTCTTTTTGTCTGAGTGAAAGTTCCCACATAAAATATTGGACGAATGAGATCAATGTAGAATTTGACCACTGATACTACCAGGACCTCTATTTCAATTCCCTTTTTTTAGCAGTATAATGCAAACAGATCAAACAGTCTTTTAGATATGGTATTTTACATTACTTACCACATCTCCTCTTATTCTTGTTTCTATCAAATCATCTTTAATATTGAAAGATTCTCCTACGACGGAAAAGTTTATGAGAGGCCAGTGCCTCATTGCACTTTTGCATCCACCTTCCCCTCCGCTGATGCAGCTCCTCTGGGTACTACGTGCTTTGTCTCTCTTCATCATTTCTAGACGCAGAAAACACAGTCAGAATATCACAGGTCCCCATCTCGGGGAAGTGAAGCGCTGCAGCTGCCAGGGATTTCAGCTAACACCGCAGAGCTCCTGAAAAGTCAAGTGTCTTCAGTAGGGGCAGATATCTTCTGCCATCGCTACTGCAACGCACCCGTATTTTTTCCCTCTGTTCAGATTAACTGTCTCTGTCCCTCCGCACAACTCGTTTGCTAGAAAGAAAGCCAGGACTTAAAGGTGTTTATACTTCCCCACTCTTTCAAAGGGGGAAAAAAAAAAGGCTTAGTACAGCCTGAGAAACAAAGACAACAGCATGGGTAAGTAAGAAAGCACAGGTGTAATTTCTGAGCACAGTAAGAAGTCTTTTAAAAGCTCTTAAATGAGTAGTGTGTACATGTTTACCACTGCTGCAGCTGACATATAACCACAGGAGCACTGCACTTCGGGGATAAAATGAGAACTTGCGGAGGGCTATTGAACACCGGGAATTTTCACAGTGGGGCAGAACAAAATTATTTAGCACTAGGGGGTTCTCTAATTTTGGTGCACTGGGAAAATAAAGCAGTGCCTTTGTCCAGGACTAATATTTGCTCATGAATGGCCAAACCCATCCGCTGCCTTTCTCAGATGTGACCTGGGATATGAAGGCTAGCATTTGTCACTTGGGCTGTTCAAGAAAATATGCAGAGATATTCACCCAAGACTTACTAAAGGCCTTTTTTGATTCTATTTTGGTTGCTTTGCCTACCTAACTTCCCTTAATTGTCCCAGAGCTCACACTTTGGCATATATTTAAAAATGTAAACAGATTTTCAAGGCTAGCTTTGAGCCTCAGGGAGTCTCCAGTATTATAAACAACTGAGCTGGTGAAACACTTGAAACGTTTGCTGTGAGAGCAGATGAAAACCCTCTTGAGATGCAAACAGCTTCGGCCATGACAGCAAGGCCATCACGCCTTGCAGCCGGGTTTCACTGCGCTTGCTTATAAAAGGTGGTCATGCAAAGACTTTGCAGCCAAGCACAGATTTGGTGGAGGAGTCACTCATCCAAGCGGTCCATCTGGCTAAAAGTTACGGACCCACCATGTGCATTTTGCAGCGGGTTAGGACTTTTGCCCGACACCTTGTAGGGCTTCACCCTGCCACCGCTGAGGCTGCTGCCAGCGGTACCATTGATTTGAAAGGCCGCAGCACAGTGCCTCACAAGATGATCCCATTTTTATGGCTGAAATTACACTATCTACAGCCATTAAGTACCTTTTTCTCCTCATTAAATTTTGATCATTTTCTCTGATAAAATATGGCTTTGGAAAATTGCTGTTCCAGGTTCCAGCTTTTGCCTTGCTCCTGAGGCTACGGTTTTAAAGGTGCGATCCTGCAAATTACTCCCGAGTAAGGATTTTTATGCAAATAGTCCTGTTAACTTTACACAAGAAAGAGTTTGCTGGATCACGCCATTATCCCTAGGCTTACAATGGAAACACAACTGACCTTTAGCTGTAATGAGCACCAGTAAAAAAATAAGTGTGACAAAATTGCCTGGATCTCTGCAAGCTGATACAAGCTGTGCGGTGTGCTGGTGGGGGACAGATCTCCGAACAGGCTGAAGGAGTTAAGTCATTTCACAGTGTTAGATAACAGCTAATTGACAGCAGATATAATGCATGTTGATAACCAAATGTAATTCGGCAGCTAAGAATGAAAGAGCCCAAATATCTGCTAAACCGAGCTGTATGGAAGTTATTATAGGAATGTTCCCAAAGCTTTTGCAGCTGCAGCAAAAAAAAAAAAGAAAAGGAGAAAACGTGACACTGCGATGTAATACAAAAGAAAGAGGAATCGAAACAGATGGTGCGGTTGGAATGTAAGGCGCCAGTGCGATTGCACCTAAAGTGTGGCATGTTGAGTCCTGCGATCGCTGCGCGATGTAAATATGGCTATGAGGAATGCAGCTGAGCACAAGCGTTATGACGCTGTGCTTATGAGGTTATAGGCAGGACGAACTACCTGGGTGAACTTATGTATGAAAACAGGGCAGAAAGATCTCTGATATTACATCAAATGAAATTCAGCTATCCGGAGGTGAAGGGCGGTAAGCCAAATGTCCTCCGGCAGGTGGGCAGGTTACCAGCACCAAAGGAAAAAATGCGATCTATAGTGGGTTGTCAGACCAATGGGTCTTAGCCCAAACCTTGGCATCGTTTACCTCTTAGTCCTTTCCCTCCCCTTTTAGTCCAAAGAGGCTGTGAAAAATGCTCAGCATAGCTCAACCCATAGCACTGACCAAACAGCGTCGCTGACACCAGCTAGCCACGGCTCCCTCTCCCCTCGGGTAACCAAGCATTAACAGCATAATAACCATTAGCATTATTAATGCAAACACTTGCCATCGCTTTGCAGCTAAAAGAAAAACAGGTCAGCAGCATCACTGCCACTCCACACTTCCCTTTGCTTCATTTCCACTCCATTTCTCCTCCCTGCTTGTGCCTGCCCGTGACCCTGCTCCGTCATTCACCGAGTGCCTCTTCTTCATTTTTCTTCCACTTCTCTCGCTCTGCCTTCCCTTCAGCTCCTCTTTGTCCTTTGCCACCCCATTATACAAGTGGCTTTTTTTCTTCATTTTCTTGCTTTTACCTTTTCTCCCTGTCTTCTTTCTTTCCTTCCACTCTCTTACAGTATTTTTGATGTCTTCCCCTTGCCTCTCTTTTTATTGCCCGCCTGCATTGTCTATTGTATTACTAGCCATTATCTCCAAATATATTTTGATATATTTTCACCCTTTTTCCAGTCTAGCGTTTTGTTCCCTTTAAGGCACCAGAAAGCACTAAAGGTTAGAGAGGAAAACTGAAAAGCATTCCAGTAGTTTTCCATCAGCCTGTGGATAAAGCACTTCTTTTTCCACTTGATGAGAAAGCAGTAATCAGTTTCCCCTGCATCAAGCTCTTTTACACAAAGAGGTTGCTGCAAAAAGAAACCAAATAGATTTCTAACTGGCCTCCCTCTTATCTCTGCCTCGGAGCCCGGTGAACCCACAGCCTTTTCGTTTGCTGCGGCTGCTGATGCCACATGAAGCAGACCCAAGGTCAAGGGGGATGAGCAGCATCACGGCTTGTCGGTGCGGGTGCCCGGCTGATCTTGGCAGGGCTCGTGGCTTGGGTACTGCGATTTATTTCCCACCTGGAAAACTTAAAGCCTTGCTGGGATAGCAGGGAAAGGAGATCTCTAACTTTGCAACACCTGAAATGGTGGCAAAATGGAACGTAAAGGAGGAAATGCTTCAGTACTGAAATTAAGCTTCGATCTTCGGACTAAACATCACCCCGTCCCTCAGGTACCCACCCTCCTACCTGTAACCGTGGGGGTCCAAAAATGGCAATATATGTGCAGAAAATGGGTCCACTTTAAGGTGGTATGGAGTGAAATGGAGTTTTCAATCTGTTAAATACAATGTGCTCCCCTCCTCAGCGTTGCCTTTACAAGAAGAAATCAGAGCACCATCTGGAGACCACTTGCTGCTCCCAAGATGCGTGCTATCAGCTCCCTTACCCTTCTGCACCAGCAGCACGGACCCAGCTGGGCCAAATTGCCCCCAGCAGAGCCCTTCCCTGCACCACAGAGCCCCTGATTTGCAGGGGCTGGGTCTCTCAGAGCCCACCAAATTTGCCCCAGACCAGCGTGTCCCACAGGTGGGGAGCCAGGACCAGAGACTGCCCTGGTTCTTCCTAGCCCCTATAATAAATGGGTCAGAGCCCCAGGGCTGGCCAGTCACGTGTTTCCCCTTCACCACCAGCCATCCCATGGGGCAAGGAGGTGCGTGGGCTGCAGTGGCCCCCAGCGAGCCGGGCACTGCAGCAGTGCCGAAAGCAATTCTGCACGCTTAGGAGGAGATGAAACAAAACGCAATCCTGAAATTATGCCTAATAAGGCGAAGGGAAAATGAGAACGTACAGCCAGAAGGTGAAAACCCCATTATGAAAAATTTGGTTTCGTGTTTTTCTTTAAAATATAATTTCAGTCAAATGGATCTTATTTGCACAGTTGCATTTGTCATTCTGTCTCTTTTCTGCAACCACACAATACTTTTATCTCTGATGAGGAAATATTGTAACTGCTTTTGTCTCATTCTCCACCTTTACTACAGTTCTCTGCTTTCTTCCCCATCACCAAAAAAAAAAAAAAAAAAAAGTCTCCCTCATCGAAGGCACAGTACCAGAGGTTTAACGTTGACAGTGTGCTTTGTCACTTTGGCTCTGGAAAAGGCTTACAAAAGCTTTATTAACAGGCTCATTAGCACGGCCTGATTTACTTCTGCAGACTTTACTCTTTTACTAGTTTCCAGGAGCATCAGCATCAGTTGCAGGGCTAATGAATTCACTCAGATTTGCATGCTAATGAAGCTCCCATGACTCTCTGTGCTCTCTACTTCAAATCGATCTTTGCTGTTGCTTGAGGAATATTAATAGAAATAAAAGTAAAGGGGAGCACCAGGCATTTCAGTTGGACTTGCTGTAATCCAAGGCTGCTGTGCAATTCATATTTCATACATTACACTGTTTCAGATCTTATTTCTTTCATGCCTTATTGACTCTAACTGTACAGGAGACATAACCTTTAGGAAATTCCTAGTAGAGCGGTTGGCCAAAGACTCAAGGGATTACTTACCTAAAATCGTACTTGAGCTCTCAATAAATAGGTCAGTCACCTAAAAGTGCTTCCATGCAGCAATGCAGTTCCAGGTATTTTTCCCCAAACATATGAATTTCATTTCCGTTTGACAGAAACAGAAAACCTTTTGACTTAAGTTGCCTATGCTGCCTGTGCAGTGCATCACACAAAAATGGGGTGAGGAAGCTCCCCTTAACTAGACCTTAAACTCAGCTGGGGTGAGGGACCCGAGCCAGGGGGGCTTTCAGGCTCCGGACGGGGGCTGCAGCCATGCAGGGAGCAGAGACACCTCCGGGGACGTGACAACAGGCTGCCCTGCTTGAAGCAACCAGGGTGCCAGTACCAAGCTTATTCCTCAGCTTCTGGAAACCATTGGGAACCATCTTCCCTGAGCTATCAATACATTGCACTGCAGCTGCCAATATGTAAATAAATATATTTATATCATCCTGGAGCATAACGATTGCCATTTCATAGGCTGAAAAGTCAGTTTGTGCCTTAATGCCTTTTTATCAGGAACTGCTTTATTTTGGGCTGTTGTAAGAAAAGCAAAAGGAATTGGAAGTGCAAGGAGGGATTCAGAGCCCCTGAAATTCTCTGCTGTGGTAGCTCGGTAGGCTACCTACCCCATAGGATCAAACTAACAGACCCAACCCAAAACAAACAGATAAGTGATGCACCTCCGTTAATGTTACTCTTTCAGCCCCTCTTTAATTTTAGCGATGATGAATGCTGGTAGATGACTGAAGCCCTAGAAAGAAATCCCATTGTGCAATCTTGTTTTTACAAGAATCTGTTTGGCGTCTGAAAGTGCACTTAACACATCCATATTAATGGAAAAGAGAATTCTTCACTGAGCAGCCTCCCGTGCCTGGTCTTCTTAATTTGATACAATAGCAGAGCATACATTGAGATTAAAATGCTCTTTTGGATGCTCAACTGCAAGAAATCATTCAGCAAAAAACAGGGCACCATTTTCACAGTATCTCTTGCGAGTGAGGATAAATCAAACAGCTCCATTTTGCTTGCTGCAAAAATAACACAATCCCTACATACTTTTTGTTTTTTCTTTTTTTTTTTTCCTCAAACAGAAGTAAAGAAAATTAAATAAAATGAAAAGCAAGCTGTGGACTAATTATCCTTTTCTAAATGACTTCATATTGTAAAATAGCCTATTGAATGCATAATGAACATCATTACCACCAACTGCTTGCAAGTGGAGGAAAGCAGAGCGGTCATCCCATCATTATCAGCACTTGTTTGGTGAATGGTGCAGAGTGCCAAGGTGAAGCGGATGCTTCGTGCCCCGGTCGCTGGAAAAGCAAGCCAAGCTGACAGCCTTGAACTTTTATTTGCATTCGGTAGCACCTCACCCTGCCTCCAACTCCAATTCCTCACAGTCCTCTAATGACCTTTGAGGGCCTCAGATGCTGGCTGCAGCATGGACATGTGTTTTGGGGATTGGCAGCTCTTCCACCAGCTTCCCAGCAGCGAGAAGGAAACGAAGGGCTGGGCTGTATCTTCTGCTGTGGGAGGTTTGAAGGGGAAATGTGCGTTAGGGTACTCACCAGGGCGGAGGTGAGGATTCCCCCCCATGACCTGGTGAGCATTTTTTAGTATTTATAGCCGCTGTTCCCTGCAAAGTGGAACGATTTCCTGGGAGAGGCTGGAGGAGCCCAGCCTAAAGCCCCTTTCTCCTCCCAAGCCCCAAACCGAGCAGCTCCCACAGGCTGTGAGTGACCGTCCCCACCTTCAGCAAGACCCCCCCTCTGCCCGACACCATGCGCTGCGGCCCCTGACCTCGCTGCAGACCTGGAGGCTGCTGCAGACAAAATTCCCGTTTCCCCTCCCTTCCCATCTTTCCAGCCAAACGGAAACGAATGCCAAGCCCGAAGCGCGTGGATTACACTTTCACAGAGATGAAAATACTCAGAGAGATTAAAATACTCCTCCTAAGTTAGGAATGTTCCTAAATCGTACGCACTGGATAGTTTCCCTGCTTTCAAGCGTTTGTGAGTCCTGGTTGCACTGCCCTCGCAGGTGCCGTGCAGCAGAGGTGCAGGGCCACGAGAGACGGCTGCTGCCGCCGTCTTCCTTCCAGTCGCACCCTCGATTTAGCAAATCTGTTTTATGCTCTAAGGCTAAGAGGTCATTTGTAACAGTTTGGCCTGGATCACCCTAAATGAAAACATCCAATCAAGCCCTAATTGTGACAAATTATATTAGTCTGTATTTGTGCATTGCAGCAACTTAATTCAGGCTTTGCTTAGGTCGTGGAAACCAGGCGAGGCTAGAGAGGTCCCTTCCACATGCAGGGAGGTGCGCGAAGGAGACCTGAGCTTCCCCGCTGGCTCCATCCCGCTCCACCTCCCTGGCTCGACCATGAGCGTGCTCTCATCCCAAAGCGCTTATGTACTGTCATCTAAACACTGCCTAAGGGGTTTGAAAAATTAAGCAGTCCCACTCCATGTTCAATGCTGGCTGAAAGTTCTGAGAAGAAAGCACACCTGGCCTGTGATACGGAAAAATGTTAAAATGAGATCCAAAAAAGAGGAAGTGGTGGGATCGCGTATCATTGCCCCACTATTCCCTGTCCCTGTGAGGAACGTTCACTGGACCTTCAAATGCTTCTCTCTAGCCCAAGATGTGACAGTGAAGCTAAAAAAAAAAAAAAAAGGAAAGAAATCCTAAAATTAATTTTCCTACATGACATATTTTAAAGGGCACTGTCAATTGGTGTTATAATTACATTTCTAAATCACTGGAAGATTACACTGAAGGGTGAACTTTACAAAACCTGAATATTTTTTTTTTTTTAAATTGAAAACCTTTTTGGGGATTTAAATACAATCCTTCAGTGCTGTAACCCCATGTAACAGCAACAGCAAGGAAATGGTTAGAATATGCTACCCTTGTTCCTGCTCATTTGTACCTCTGATTTCCCCTGAGGCCATTAAACCTCATGGGATTCAGTGGATCCTTCTCTAGGGATGAGCAGCACGTTAATCACAAGTGCTCAGGTCTCCCCAAAATTATGACACTGCTCTCATTCCTCAGGATAGTGAGAAAAGGCTTGAAGTGTTAATGTTTGAGGCAAGAAGTTTATTTTGCTAGCCGGCTTTTGAGCCTCCCAGGTATCCCCACTTCATGCCTTCAGGCTTTTCTCTGCAATAAGGAAAGCTTGAAATATCTTAACTGAGAGCTGAGCTTCTCACCTTATCAAATTGCTCCAGGTCTGAGAGAGAAACTGGGTGTCAAGAGACTCAGCAGAGATCTCTCCAGGTCTGCCTTTGGGGAAAAATTTGTTCTGGAAACATTAAAATGAGCCAAAAGGATGAGATCCTCCATGGGTGGGCACCTTCCTAGTGACCCCGAACTAAATTCCACCTTGTTTCTCACTCCCTGTGAAAACACAGCAAATCTTGGCTAATTTTGTGCCCTAGCTATTCAGGGGACACTCAGGAAAGGTATCTGGGTTAAACAGAGATGTGATTTAAAAGTGCCCTGGTTAAACCACATTAAATTTTAACGTCACTGCTCTACACTGAAATCAGTCTGCTTTCACTCGAGCTCCCTTCGCTGCGAGATGAAATCCCGTTTAACTAGTTAGCTTTTCCATGTGAGCAAACCCACTGCCTAGTCTTAACAAGCCAGAAAAATAAAAGCACAACGCAGCTTGATTTTGTAGTGGTCGGTCTTGCCAAATGCACATAGGAAATGATGGAGCTCCCCATGCTCATCCACTACAGGAATCTATATTAGGTTTTTCAAGGTCTTACAAGCACAATAAGCTAATGCAGTCTCTCCGCGCAGGTAAGATTTATTTCTCTCTGTCTCTAATATATACGGACCCAGATTCTCTGCTTGTATAATCCATTGGCTTACATGGATTTACACCAGATATTGGCATTTGATCTATGATTGGTCTTGGTCTTTTGGCTCTAGTTTGAGTGAAAGAATAAAGTTCAGCGGACGATTAATAGAGAAAAGCTAGTCTTACGTGTATTGAAGACAACAAAATTGCAGTCTGATATCAAATAGTCATCTAAATAAATAACCTTGAGAAAACCAATTACTTACATATGAGGAAGAGGTGTGAGTACGCTCCTGCTGCGTCAGAGCAAAAAGCCAATATTTATGTATAAAATGGATATCTGGTCACTGAAACAGCATAGCAGTTCACCGATTGTAATTAAAAAAATAGCAGTCAAACCTCAGGATAATCCTTCAGGTAATCAAAAGCTGTGTCAGTAGCAAGTGCTAGTAACGAGCCATGCCTTTGCTGGACGGCTACCAGGGGTAACGCAAAGCTCTGACCGCTGAAGACGGGAGGCGACAGTGCGGTGACTGACAGGGTAGTTTAGCCTAAAGGAGCAGGAGGTAATAACCTGGAGAATTTGGGGAGAAAAAAAAAGCAACCCTCCACCTACAATAGAGCACCTCCCATAAACTATGGAAATATATATGTGTATACAGCACATTTAAAGGAACTTATAGGTGACATTGAAAATTTAGATTTCATTGCTCTGAACAGACGAAGAGCATCAAGTGATTTTGCTTCTAATGTGAGCATGCTGGTGATTTTAACAGCATTTGGTCTACTGAAACAATATATGGCCTGGAATAATAAGCAACAGTTCAAAGATTTATCTAAACATGTTTGGCAGTTCCCCTGCCCTTTGCCTCGCAATATGTACATACCACAATTGAGACTATCCCTTGTAAATTAGCACCCTCCATGGGGTCCCCATGTTAAATTATTTCAAATAAGCGAGGCCAAATGCTCTCAACTTAGCCAGAGATAATCAACTAATGTAAAGCAATTTCCAACAGTTATATTTTTCTGCTTCAGGCTCTTAAAAAAAAAACCAACCCCACACAGAAAATTGGGGTAGAAAGAAATAAGAAGTGTCATCTATTGCTTGCCAGTGCTGGACCAGTTAGCAGTGCTGGATACCGAGCCCAACAGCAGTAGGACAGGGCTCAAAGTCCCAGGTACTTGACATCGCTATGGAGACTATGTGAATGAGACCTTTCTCATTAGTCAGACGATCCATCTCCTAGTATAAAGCTGCAGGAATTAGTTTCACTTCCAGGGCTTTTTAATTATGCTCAAATGTAAGTGCACCAGTCAGACAAAGAAGTTGCATTACCTCCGAAATTTCAGATCACGACACTCTCTCCTTAAGGCATTATGTTTGCTGTTTGCATTGACTTTCAATTTACAGTAGCCACTTCTTGTTGTAGCATAACACAACAAATTTCACTGTACATTCAGAAACCCAATGCAATAGAGATGAAATTTCATAATTTACATAGTCACGTTCTGAGCTGAAAGTTCTGATTTTAGACATATCCCTGAAATAGAATTGGGGTTTCTTTTTCGTTGTGTTTTGTAAGGTATGACCCATCGTTTTTTAAATAATTGTGTAATTCTGCCTTGCTATTGCCAGTATGCCCCATTATCAGTCAAACTAATAGGCCTGGAGAATGAAACCCCCAAAAGAAATCCTCCAAATTAGTGAAATAAATACAGTTAATGATGATAATTAAGTCACTGGGGATAATTGAGA
>NW_009227082.1:0-21895 GCF_000690835.1 Fulmarus glacialis | reverse complement strand
TGGCGCGGGGGTGGCTTTGTTGGGGAATCTTTACTGTCACCCTTGGCGGGTAAGGGCACCGGGGTGATCCGGCCCTGACCTCCCCGTGAGGTGCTTCGCGAGCCCTGCGGCACTGTGGAGCAGCCCCTCCTGCCCGTACCTCCCCTGGCAAGAGGCCTCGTGCTGTCCCCTGTGCTCACACACAGCCACAACCCGGGTTTTAGCAGGACAACTGTTAGCAGAGCCCTGGTGACACAAGAGGACACTGCTGTCCCCTTCGTTTTGCGGTTGTTCCCCCGAGCTCTCCTTTCTCTTGCAGTTTGTGCTGAAGCACAAAGAGTTCGCTCATCTCCGGGAGGTGAAGGTGTTTCCCAACGCCCTCAACCCACACAAGGAGGAGTCGCGGGCACTGGTCAAAGCCATGATTGACCAGGTTATGGCACTGCACGAAGACTTAAAATGGTTTCACATTGGATGCGACGAGGTGCGACTTCTCTTGAGCCAGGAATATTTTTTTTGTGAGGAATGATGGTAAAGACCGAGGCTTCTGCATTTCAGTGGTGCCCAGACCACGTTTGGGTAGGATTCTGGGGACAGAAAACACCAATTCAAGCCAGTGTAGAAAAGTTGTTTTGACAATAAATGATTCTGCTAGCATGGGATGTCATTTCTATTGAACTGAGTGTAATATCGAAAGTTTCTTAAAGCTAACTCAGCATTTGGTTTTAGGTCAAATGAGTATTTAAAGTGAGATATCACTTGAAGGCATTCATTAAGAATCATGCGAGTTTAGATGTAAGATGTTGGCTCATTGTTCTAGCCAGCTTATTCAAAGTAAGCCCTTTTGTGGTGGGAAGTGGTTTTTTTTTCCTCTTGGTAGTTTGTCTCCTTGAGGAGGAGAACCTTGAGTTTTCTCCTTTCTCAGGGTTTCTTAGAACCAGCCCTATAGCACGCAGATCCCTGAAATTCATTGTCATCACCTTAACTGTACTGATATTAGTTTAGCATTTTGAATCCTGTTGTTTGGGAACAAATGGCAAGGTTAGATAGGGACCTGCAAGCTTTTTTAAAGCAAAATACTATTTATGTAGAATAAACGTGTTTTAGATAAAACCTGCTCTAAAACAACGAAGAGTTTAAATGCATATCCAGCTTAACAGGCCCAAATCCACTCTCTGCATAGGACCAAGAATTCTGGGGCCACTCTTGGACATGCCCCCACATCACTTCTAGATTCACGGACAAACGATCTCTCCCCAAGACAGGAACCTCGTTTTATATAATTCAGGACCTTATGGGTTGCTGGATTTGAATTGAGTAAAACTGGTGAGAGCTACTTCCAAGGACAAACCTTCCAAAGACAAATACAGCATGCTTTAATTATTCTTTAGATATTTTAGTTCCTATAGGAAAATCCCCTTACATGGTGCATTTAGTTGGGGCCGTAGTCTCCTGCAGACTGGTAGAAATGCTTGCAGTGTCTTCAACACTGAGAGGTGCTTTTAAATATGTCCACTCAGTGTGTCATATCTTTGCAATAGGTTTTGAATATCGTATGATTTCATGACACTGTGTCAAACTCGCTCCCCCTATTCCTATAAAAGAAGTCAGGATTATTTGTTTGATGTTTCAGGTCTACTACCTCGGCGAAGGAGAGGAGTCAAAGCAGTGGCTGCAGCAAGAAGACAACACTCCAGAGAAGCTGTGCTTATCCCACATAAAAGCAGTAGCAAGTTGTGTGGTCTCGTCTTACCCCACTGTGACGCCCATCGTGTGGGATGATATGCTCAGAGGGATAAGTGAGGAAACATTGGCAGGTGTGTGGCCGATGATGGGGTGAGTCATATTTTGTAGCATACGAAAAGGTTTACACAACCAGTTAAAACAGATTTGTTGGCATTATTATGAAAATAATGAAAACAAGAAATCTGAGAATAGTTGAGGTACAATCCATTAGACTAGAGAGTAGAGATGTTTAGTCCTTGGCTATGTCACAGACTTTCTGTATGACTGTGGGCAAGACTCAACACATACACTTTAGTTTTCCATCCGGTAATACACAGTGACAAACGAAACAGTCATCATGCAGTGGTTGCCACCAATTCTACTTTCTTTACACATTAAAAAAAAGCCTATTAGCATTTGTGGTCTCAGCCTGAATTTCTGTGCCTTTCACCACCTTTTAATGTCAGTTGTTGCTCTGCACAGCATCTGGTTCCAGTGGTGCAGACTCACACGGAGAAGCTGCGACCCTGTGAGCGTCTTTGACAGTATAGGTGATCACAGCGTCACATCATGAGGAACTTGATACTGAATTGTGGGATAGCTCCAAGACCTTGACGTCACGAGTCTTGTTTGTTGAAAAATATGAAGCCACTGCTAACATTTGAGTAGTCCTAGCATAGATCGCGTTCCAGCATTTTCAGAGCCACCTTATGTGTCTGCTGTAAATAGAGTTAGACAGTACCATGACGAGCTCCTCCAGCAGTGACTGACCTATTCATGGCTTTAATAGTGGGAAATCATCCAAAAAATGCAGACAGGACCCATGCAGTTTCCACAAGAGCAGCACAGCATCTACTAAGTGCGCTGTACTGCCACAGGCAATCACAGACTAAACAAGTTAAAATGGGAGGTAGTTAAAATACTGAATTTCTATATAATTTACTGCAGTTTTTCTAGGGGTCGGTTTCTCATGTTTAAAACTAGTCAGGGAGTTGATTATGAAGGGATTTGAAGCTAAACCTCTATCTTTCTTTGTACTTTAAAGGCATCTTGAAAAGCTAAGTTCTGTGCAAACACAGCTCAGACTATCTCTAACTTAAAGGGTGAATACTTCCTTTGAATTTAGCTGAAATCTTGCATGTACAGTTTGCAGCTCCACCAGTTCAACCCAGCAGGTATACTTATGATTCAAGGGACTAAGAATGAGATGGGCTTGGGATGACTGGGATCTCCGATGAATTGTCACTGCTGATCTGTATTAGTGGTTTCAAGATGTCTGAGGACTTAGTGGCCCCCGGTATGCGAACCCGCGTGTTCAAAGCCCTGGCCAGGCTGAAAATGCTCGTGGGCACTTCAACTGTAATTGAAGAATTCTAGTGACAAGCCATAGTTAGTTCTAGTCATGTGTTACTGCACCAATAATATGTACTTAGTTCTCACTTTTAACTGGCCGTTTTCCTTTACTTAGAACAACTCTGTGCTTTTCAGAGTCTGGGGTCCCACAGCTTGTGCAGCCGATGATCTGGGACTATGCAGCAGACCTCGACGTGGAGGGCAAAGGTTTGTACTTCTCTGCTGAGCTGCTTAGAAGCAAAGAGCTCTCTTACCTGTTAAGCAAAACAGCCAAAACAAAACAGTATGATTAAAACATACTTAGTTGGAGACCAAAAATTTCCATTTTTGTTAAATTGCTTTTTATTGCTTTAGTAGCACAAACGTAGTCCTTGTTTGATTTCACATAATAGTTGCTATTTATTTTCTTTTTCTATTTATGCTTCTCCTATGAAGGACTTGCATTGTTTGCTGCTTAATTCTTTTTAACAGGGCTATGGAATTACTAATGGGAGATTGAGAGGTTTTTCACAAGCACTGTTATATTAACTCTCCTTACATTAAAGCCAGTGGGAGCAGATAGCTCCGTGTTGAACAGCTCTACAAAAGAAGCTTCAAGGCTTCATACATCTATAGACTTCAAAGGAAAAACTCCTAAAGGCTGCAATCAGGCATCTAACATGCATACAAATATTTTTTTGCTGAAAGAAGAATCAGTTGTTCATGCTCGTTACATGCCCATGGTTCTTGGCATTGAAGCAATTCAAGGGAATGGAATATAGTTACTGGGCACATGAAATAGGAAGGCAGTCACCGAAACAGGTTGCTCAGAGAGGATGTCAAATCTCCCATCCTTGCTGATGCTCAAAACTTGACAGGACAAGGCTCAGCAGCCTGCTGTAACTGGACCTGGGTTCCTGTTAATTGGAGCATTACAGTCAATGCTGAAAATGGAGAAAAACTTGTCCCGTCAATGTTCTTTTGTGCCTTATTTCAGTGCATCTCGTAGAGAAGTATCGTAGATGTGGCTTCTCCAAGGTGTGGTTTGCTAGTGCTTTTAAAGGAGCTACAGGAGTGAATCAGTCTCTAACGCTTATTGGACACCATTTAAAAAACCATCTTCAATGGCTGAAAGTGGCAAGCAGTAGCCCCGCTGATATCCTTGAAGGTATCGCGCTGACCGGCTGGCAAAGGTAAGGAACATCTTTTTAAATGGTTCCGAGGATCACATGGAAGCAAACTTCCACCCAAAAATTCGCTAAGAGGTACAAGGAGGCTGGGGATTTAGAAGGGAACTTTGCAACCCTGCAATCCTTCCTGTTGGTTCCTCACCCAACTGACCGTGAAGGGTGGATTTCAGAGTTCCAGTCAACTGCTACAGCATTAATCAGCAGGAGCAATTGTTTTGGCAGACACGAACAATAGCAGATTGGATTTGAAGGCTTGAATGTACTTTGTGCCACCTTGGACTGCTTATAGACAGCATAGTTAACACAATGCATGGTGCATATCTGAATGTCTAATGTGAATTCAAATAGAATGAAGTTGCATAAGAGAGAAGAGTTTTTTAATGTAATGAAGGAGTAAAAGGTTTTTATGCAACAGTCGGGAGGTCTAAGGGAATACGAGAGCGCTGAATTCCAATTTGTGACCCTAATTTGGCTTGAGAAAGGAATTTGGTTTGTATCTGTTCTTATTAGTAAAACTAATGCCTTAGCATTTCAGAGATAGAGGGTCCCTTCTCTGAGACAGAAACTGATGTTTCTAAAGCTCTTTGAATTTTAGTGATTGAAATATTAACGCTTCCCACTTGTTTAGTATGCTCTAACAGTAAAATGTCTAATGAATGTTTTCTTATTTAGGTATGATCACTTTTCTGTTTTGTGTGAGCTTCTCCCTGTGGCAATTCCATCATTGGCTGTATGTCTGCAGGCACTAAAGAATGGTACAATGAGAACTTTATTCTCTCTCAGCTAATGCCTAGCACAAGAGTGAAGTGACCTTGCCCTAAGGTTGGCACAGGCTTCTTATATTCCAAGGTGGTTTGACTATCTGATCATGGTCTGAACTATGAACAATAAATTACACATCTTGCATGTTTGCAGTACAGGAGCAGAGAAGCCTCTTGGCCTAAGGTATTTAAAAATAGCCATAATATACTAATCATTTATTATGTTGTAACCCGTAAATGGTCAGAAACGTCTTCATGCTTATACTTAAAAAA
This sequence comes from Fulmarus glacialis, assembly GCF_000690835.1. Lineage (NCBI taxonomy): Eukaryota > Metazoa > Chordata > Aves > Procellariiformes > Procellariidae > Fulmarus > Fulmarus glacialis. The sequence continues at coordinate 16,635 of NW_009227082.1, read as the reverse complement.
AAATTAAGAAGCTGAATTGCTTTTGAAACTGATTCGAAACACTGGTATATCAATGAGACTAATTTTGTTTAGATTTAGATCTTGTTTACATGTAAAAGTTGTTTTAACTAATCAATTTTCTTAAAATTGATCTAGGTAGTACACTGGTAGAATACTTCCTGTAGTTTCTGGTTTCTTCACAGGCAGTTGCCAATAGACTTTTTATTTTTGTCTTTCTGCATTTCTTATTTTCAAAATAAAAAACCACAACCTACCTATTTTTAACTAAGGCACTAAAAATATTCAGCACCCTGAATGGAAAGCTCATAGCTAGGAAGTACTTTACCTAGCACAAGACAATTGTGTGAAAGACAATGTACACCTCCCACCCCCAAGTTTTTTTACTTGTTCTATTTCCATTTTACCTTTTAAAAAAATCTTCATCCAAGGAGAATTACTAAGCCAATGCAGGGTACTCCGGAAAAACCCTCTTTTAGAACATTTTGGTTATTTAGGCTCCTTTTACTTATTTCCACTGTCTTCTGCCAGGTGGCTATTCTGAAAAGATTAAAGAAAATGTGGAAAAGCTCCTGGGAATGTCCAACCTGGAAACTGAAACTTTCATGAGGTAAAATTCCAGCTGTGGGATTCAGACGCTTTTCATTGCGTAGTGAGTTCAGAAACTAACGGATCTTCTTTGGACAGCACAAGTCTGGGGACCTTTCCTGGGAGCAATATCCTTACGCTTGTGACGCAAGTGAGTTTCTACCTCAAGTCATCAGTGGATGAACTTCTTGAAAGGAACAGGTAATGAGGTGTACGTTGATTCTCTGGCTGTCTGCAGGAGTGTGGGAGCTGTATCATCTCAAAATGGGGCATAACTCCAGCAAAGTGATTTAAACATCAAGCTCTGCCTTTCAGGCATCACATCCCTATATATTGACACCTCAGCAGAATGTAAGACTTAGATGCAAATTTAAAGTATTTCAGCAGACTTCCTAAACACTACGTGCTGCCTTATTTCAAGAATGAAGTTCTTTCCTGAATTAAGTCTTACTGTTATTTGAAGTAAAAATGAATGCTTTTAATGGTGTGGTTGCCAAAAAAAGGAGCTTGAAATGAAACTTAAATTGCAACAGATGATCAGTTAATTCTCATCTGCCAGGAACAGTCTTTTACAAGCTAGTTCCAAAGATACATAGACTTAAATTTACTTACTCCTTAAGCGTTGTCTCTATTTGTGCAGGAGAAGCTCAGCTAAAGCCCTATCACCTCCCTGTCAGCCTACAAACACGTATGTCGTTGCTGTTTCAAAACTGCTCATACTAACATTCATTTTCAGATATGTCACGGGCTGGTTCAGCCCCTACCACAGAAAAAGGAAGATTATTCATCCTATCATAATGCATCACTTTCAGCCAGATGCAGTAAGGTAACACCACTTATTTTGCATTATAGGGGAAATAAAGTCTGTCGTATTTTGGGCACTCAAGGGCCCAACGTATAGTTTTGAGTCCTTGCCTCTTTCTAAAATTATTTCAGAAGCATCAGTGGAAATCAAACAATATGAAGTATTCATAATACGGTTTTAAACAGAAGAACACGTTTATCTTTGCCTTCTGTTGAACAAATTCTTTGAATATAAGTACAAAATTGGTCTCCGAAAAGCTCTCCCTTGTATATGCAGTTACTCCTATATATAGAGACACTGCATCTTACAGCAGTTGTTACCCTCAGTGTAGAAGCCCACCGTGGGCCAGGTTCCAGGCAGGGCTTGGAATAAAACCAGACTCCTTTCCCCTGCTCCCTGTCACTGTACGTGCTTTTCAGAACTTGTCCTAAAGGTGATGCTGATTCACGGTAAATGGCTAATTTATATATTTTTTACAGTGATAAGGTGAACATCCAACTGCATCCACTCCTGCAGATAAAAACCAGAATTAAATTCCCAACAAGTCTCACAGCGGGTTTCAGTTACACTTAAAATGTGTATAGTGGTTTTTTGAGCTCGCATTTCTGTACTTTAAAAGTCATTGCATAAGAAAAGTGCTAAGATTAATGGTTCTTAAACACAAACAGCATCAACCTTTTGCCATCTGCACAAAATTAAGTCCTTTGAGCTCTTGTAATAATGCTTCTTTTCCTGTAAAGTCATTTTAAGGATGTACTCCCTTTAAAAGGCCCAGTAAGCTAGCCCTCCCTTGAGGCAGAGCTCAACTGGAAATGTGATTGTTTCTTCCTTTTGATTTCTGCTTAGTCTTCTCTCCAAGTGGAATGCTGTGGTGCAAGACCTCCAAGCAGCCATGGAGCAAGTTTTCCACAAGTGTACTGTAGAGGAGTGGATGGAGGAGAACGTCCACCCCAGCCTACAGAAGCTGCAGGAAGTGGTGGATGATTTAGATAAAGCAATAAAAGCACAAAATTAGGGGCATTTCAATTAGTCTGTCTTATTCCATGGGAAAACATGGCTAGTGGAAATCTGTAACTAGTCATATAGCTAGAGTTTGTCATCTTAAGAGTTAAATCACCTGCCCTGTAAGTCAGATTTGCTCCCCCTCCATAACAGAATGCAGGAATGAGTCAGAACTCAGCTATATTACAAGGCAGGAGAAAAACCCAGTTTCTTCCAAATTCAGTATTTGTAGTAATAGACTTCCTTACATGACAATGACCTGGAAAAGTTCCACGAGTTCTACTCTAGTCAGTAACCAGGATGTCCTCCCTTTGCAATTTCCATAAAAAGACAGATTTAGGATACTTTAAACATGCTTGAGGTCCTTATGGTCTGTACTGTGACTCACTCCTCTCTCAGGTATGTTCAGAGATGTGTCCTACCATTCCATCATGACAAGCCCTTCCACAGCATATAGCAGCTGATTTGCTCCATTTTGTTTTGGACTTTTTCAGTCTTTGAAATACATAAAACCATCGGTCCTAAATCCAGCTTTGATTAGCTTGAGATCAGGAAATGAACATCCAACTTTTTGCACAAGTCTGAGCAAGGAACTGCTGCCTAGATGCTCCGTGGGTTACAGCGGACGCATGAAAGAACATGTACCATGACAGCACAGAGCAAGAGGGAGCTATAGAAAAGGGCCTTGTTGCCAGTAGTGAAGGTGACACTTGGATTTGAGGGAAAACTGCCTTAACACATTGGGCTTCTTGACATTTTATCAAAGCACCATCTAAGGTCAGCATAGTTTCATGCCCACAGAAAAGCACCATCCCAGTCACTTTAAGGCATCTACTTTGCTGTGTAAAACCCGAGGCTGCAGGTTCATCCAAATTTGAAGCATGACTGAAGTCTACTGAGTATGAGGGAAAAATGCTGGTTTCTTTTGCTTTAATGTTAAACTTTTAATAATGTATAGCAATATATTTTGTGGACTTAACTGGAGCATCAAGATAATCATCACAAGGGAAAATAATTTAAAAGTCTGGTAGTTAAGTACACTACCATGAATATTCAAAATATTGTTTACTTGTTTGCTTTGTTTATTGCTTTCTTGAAAGTCTTATTTTGGAAGCACAGGTATTAAAATTTTCTTGGAACAATCTATTATCAAGAGCATAGCTCTAGATACAGAAAGTACAAGTAGTACAGCGTAAGACAAACCTGACTTATTTAATGAGAGCTACAGGAGTTAGATCCACATGCAGATTTTTATCTAAAAAGAATCAATTGCTACATATACCTTAACTACAAAAGTCACATACCTTGAACTAAACAAGATCTTAATTTATTTTAATAAATCCTTTGATACTCAAAATGTTTGTGGGAACTTGCCTTTGTTTTGCATGTGGCATGTTGGTTTGGTTTAAAGAGGGAAAAAGGCAAATATATTCACCAGTGGGGAGCTGGTTGTATCAGCTTATACAAAATTGAAAGCTGGAATGCTGTAAAAGAGTGAAAGAGGGTCAGTAAGGAGGTAGGTATTTGGGCTTCCTCTACTCTGTCCTCCCCCCATCAACTCCTTCAGTAGGTCTGTGCCAAGTGGTAATTTAGACAGCCATTAATATTTTAATACATTTTAATTAAAAGCAATATAAAAGACTACAGTGACACAAAACAAATTATCAAAGTTGATTTTATCAATGGACATATTTTTAAAAAAAGACAATATACAAAGCCTTGCTGAAATTCTACTTGCAATTTTAAAGTAGAAAAGCAATTTCTAAACATTTTCCAGAAGTATTTTTGCCTCTCAGCAATCTACTACAGTGTCAGAACTAGCACTCTTTACTATGTAAGCCAGCTTATTTTCTGGTGTCTGTGTAACTTCATAAATACAGCGCAGGAGTCAGATCTCAGCTATATAGTATAAATACTTTGATTTCCTTTGAGACTTGCACAATTAGTTACTAGTTACCGAAATATCTCATTTTATGAAATATCAGAATATTAGATTATAGCTTAGATAATGCAACTTTCTCCCTTTGTACAACATGCAGTCTAGCTTTTGTTCAGTATGACAGCTAAGGCCATGATCCCATCCAACCACACACATGCAAGTAACTTCAAATGTGCTACTCAAGTTTAAGCTGAAGCATCTGCCAAATGGCACTTATCATACAGTTTTATTAACTGAGATAATAGAAAGTGTTGGCTTTATGGAGCACGGGGTTAGATCCAACTTAAAATCTTTTATGCACGTTTTCAAATAATTTCTAAGTCAAACTACAGCAGCCTAGTCTCAAGCTACTAGACAGCCCAAGATGCAAAAACCTTAACAAATACAGCTCCTATAATATTCTTCTAGGAACTCCCAATTTCCTAACCAAAACTAGTCTTTCACATTCATTCCTTTTAGTACAAGCCACTTTACATCAGGCACACGTAAGGCTATGTTTACAGGGCCTTTTGATATGCTAGGCCCAAGAGAAGCGAGGAAAACTATCCAAAAAAGCCTTCAGTGAAATGGTGAAAAGCAGCAGGAAAAGAGGATCGGAGAGAGGACTAGTGGAAAGAGGGAAGAACAGAACCTGTCCTGAGTTAGCACCTGTGTCCAAAACAGTTCCTTCAAGCTGCATCACACTGCTGAAGAGTCTGCAGACATTGCCATAACCAAATCCATGTTAACGGCAATTTGCAAGTTAATTTTCCAGGCACTTGGTTACTGCAAAACATGAAAGTCTGGATATGTCTTCCAAGTACAAAAGACAAACAGTTTTTGAAGACAGGAAGCTCAAAACCTAGATTAAGAGAAATACGCATCAGCCTGCGATACACATTCACGTACAGCACCCAAGTGCCAAGCTGTGACATTCTTTACCAGCACTGCAGTATCACAATAAGCTCCCAGTTGTACGTACCGAGCCAGCGGTGCCCGACATACAGCCCGCAGGCAGAACCCACAGCGCTTGAAGAATTTACTCAGTCAGCCTTCCCATTGCTCAGTCTACGGAACTCAGGTTCTCAGTTGAAGCTCTAGTTTGTAGGGCAATAGAGCTGCCGAATGCAAAATGGACATGGTACAAGAGAGGATTACACCAGCTGTTCCAAGTGAAAGGCTGAGGAGTCAAAATACTCCTCCTGCACACACAGTGCATGCCAGCAGTCATTCCTCTCCTGCCTACCATCAGTAGGATACCGAGGTGTGAGGGGGACACTACAGAACATCTTTAAGATGATCATTGGACACCAACTCAAAATGCAACTTACTCCACAGGAAGTATTTCAAGCCTAACTATAGGTTATTCCCCTTTCTAGGGATTCTGATTTTCCTTACATTATTTTAGTCTTTGTATAATGATATTGCATAGTCCATGAGCATACACATTACTAACACAAAGAATGTACAGGAAGCCAGATGCACAAAAGAGCTCAGCAGAAGCGGGGCACACGATGCAGTGTAGGGTTAGATAAATAGACGTACCTTTCTAAAGCTGATTTTTAACTGGAAAACCACAGCATGGTTTGCATCTTCCACAAAATGTTAGCTCTCATGGAAATACAAAAGAAACCCAGTACAGCCAAGATTGAATGCAGTTTTGTCTGTTTCATCCATGGTCAAATCTGTGGGCTCAGAATATTGCATGCAATGCACATCCATACCATGTACTCCTGAATATCCTTGCCACAAAGCAGCAGTTATCTGCAGGTTGAGCCCTTTTGCTTACATTATACTATTAAATACTCTCATGTTTTCAGTATTTCTTACTAGAAGTCCTTAGAACACTTGACATTCTCATCTTACATGGGGGGGGGTGGTGGTGAAGTTCTTAAAATTGCCAATCTCATTCTCCTTTCTCCAAAATGAGTGTTACCTAGGGTATATATTACGAGTGGATTTAAATGAAGATCTCTCCAAAGTGTTAACATCCTGCAATTTTTTTTTTAAAAACAGGTTTGATGATTATTCTTACCTTACAGCTGTGCTTCAGAATAAAGGCCAAATTTAGCTAATTGCCTGCAACCTAATTTCCCACATTCGTACACAGCAGCTTCCCAATTCCAGTGATGTGAGGTAGAGATTGAAAGCCACATGATTAGCTCACCAACTCAGAGGACTTCACAAGCATGTCTATTGGCAGAGGTCTGCTTCGATACCTGATGTGATTACAAGTTTCTTTTCTTATTTAATAGTAATAGACCCACTTCTGTGCTGCAGTCAAGCTGCATCAACAGCTATCTCCCTGTTACAGTCTGATTACCCCTTCAAAAGCAGCAGTAAGAGCATCTTTGCCTCACAGCTCACATACTGGGTCTAAATAGCTGGAAGTGAAATCTTGGTACAACCTGTTCTTTGGTCAGATAAGCACATGCTTCGTTTCAGATATAGCTGGAACACACAACAGGACATAGCTTCTGCTGAAATCTTTTCAGAGCTTTCTCTTCTGTAGAGGTAGAGTGCTTTGGAAGATGAATGCAGCTTCTTTTAAGTCCTGAAGAAACGGCTGCCAGAAGACATTTGCTGCTGGCCAAAGGTGAAAGCAGACCACACAGTTACCTTGTACCCCATTCAGATGTAACTGTGTAAGTATTTTCTAATTCAGGTCTTACCACCATACAATTCCTAAACCAAATCCAGTGAACTTTAATACAAGCAGTTTTAGCATGGTGAAGGAACTTTCAGCTCTTTACAACTTTTTTCTTGTACTGACAGCATGACTGATACAGGCTTGATGAAGTTTTAGTTCTAGACAGAACATGTTGACTAACAGAGGTAGCTTTTACTTCAAAAAATATCTTGAAAAATTTGTATTTTAACTATCTGTGAAACCATTGGTCAGAACAGAGGACACTACACACACCTGAAGTAAAACATGGGTGCAAGTCAAACATTGGATCTATCCCAGCTATCTTAAAAAAATTAAGTTACTATTTAGCACTTTGGTATCATTTCAAGTGAGGAAATACTAAACAAATCTAGGCTGCCATGTTGTTTGACATCAGCCTTCTCCCTACCTAAAGTAACAGATGTGCTTTTCTTCCCTTCTAAATACACAGTTAAAATAGTAAATGTTGAGGTCTAGAAAAAGGCTATTCTATCTTGGGGTAGTCTATGCCCAGAAGTTAAGCAGAACAGCATTAAGCTAGAACATCCCAAAGATGTTTAATCATCAATATGATCATTTCTTGTTTACTATTTATGGCTCCTTGGCAAGTCCAAGAGAAGTAAGGCAATGTAACAAGTTGATCAGCCTGATGTCTCCAATTCCAAGACAGTCACTCCAACTTTCATTTCCACTGGTATCTAATGGCAAGTCAGTAGTAGAGAATATAAAAGTGCCACTATCCTGCATCACCTAATTGCATATATTAAGCTGCTTAAAACCAATTTAGCAATATATTCAGTCATTTATAACATTTCAAGAAAAACCTCAAAGCATTGTGTTATGAGTTATGAATTCAGCTCTTCTACATTTCATATACTGTACCTGCAGCAGATGTTTGCAATAAGTGGAAGTTTGTATCTGTATCTCCACTTCATTAATGGGAAAGTAATAGATGATTTCAAACCAATTCATTAATAAATAACTATTCCTAGACAAGTTTCATGAGCTGGCAAAGTTCAAAAGCCAGCAATGCCCACATGCAGGAACTAAGTCAAAGGAGCAAATAAAACAGAATTTGCTTTGGACTCTACAACAATAATACTGTGAGCATGGATCTTGAAGCAGTTTAGCACTAAAAAAGATGCCCTAAGACAGATTCCTCCCATTGTAAATGCACATGTAGAGAAATGCCCAGGTCAAGACTGTGAGGGATTTCTTTTTCTGAAGAACAATCAGCGTATTTTCCAGATGCTTGAAAGCCTCTGCTTTCTTCAGCTCATGATGACTATTAATATTTATCCTGTGGTTCATCTGCATCACTAGCCTCTGTTTCGCTGCTCTGAGAGAGATCTTGTTGGCTCTCTACTCTGTCCAGTTCCAGAAAACTAGTAATGAGTTTGGCAACTGCTTCCACATCACTGTGGAAAAGAAAAAACAACGTAAGAGTTAGTGGAACTGTGGTGTTGACAAGACAAGAACAGGCATGCTAATTCTTGAGAATAACTGCTTCAAGGGCCAGTCAACATATGGCATAGAGTATGACTGACAGCATCCCTCTTGTGAAGGCGTATCAAGCCAAGCCATTACTTCCACATCAGAACAAACCAATCCTTTTCCCCACAGTCCCTGCTGCAAGATTCCTTATTATCGATGCCTAAAATAAATCCTGTTAACTGATAAATACACTGACATGCAGCACTAAAGGGATCTTGGATATCTAAATATGATCCGTCTCCTGATGGGAGATGGTGTTACCCAAAGGTCTGCAACTGAAAGTATTAAAGCGTTTTAAAAAGTTAAACTGAATAACACAAGGTCATATCAGCAAGCATGAAAATGGAGCTAAGAGGAGTCTCAACAGTTGACAATTACTGACCATGTGATTGGTATTTCCCACCTTACACATTCTAATTAAAAAAGTCCACACTGCACCTTCTACAGCCCAACACTGCACTCTGAGTCAGTGGGTGTGAAAATCCAGTGACAAATCGTAGCACAACCAGGTAACCCTTCCCAAAATATCGCACAGTCTCCTCTTCCACATTCACATCTCGGATCTCATTCAGTAGAGCCACAACTGTAAAGAAATGTGGAAAACAAAGTAGTCTATTAGCATTACAGTAAACTCTCAACACTGCTACTAGTGACTTGCGTGACTAGGACTCTATGCTCTTGAGTACTATTGCTCTGATCCCATACAACCAGGGCAGTCCTACAACAGCAAACAATTGCAGAGCTATTCAGGCAAAACAAACAAGGAGAGAATACAGCACGTACTAGCTGGTGTAGGCCCTAACGAACAAGATACATTGCCTCCCAGGAACTGGGGACCATTCGTTTATAACTTATGTTTCCCACTTTAGTGACAGTTTTAACTGCTTTTCTGTACAGAGTAGGTAAACAGGTGTCAAGTTTACTGAGATTGAACAAATACTGAATGATTTAACTGTTCAGAGCACCTGCTGATCTCTGCATCCCCGCATTAACAGTACTTGAAACAGGTATTACCAAATAACCTCTCAGGAAGAGATGTGCTCAGCTCCCCAACATATAAACATACCCTAAAGAAAAGTTCAGAAACATTAAACATCCTTCTCCCCATATCTCTTATCTTCCATCTCCAAAATGAACTGTTTAAAAAACAATTCAACTTAAGGACATTCCAAATTGTGTCAGTTTTCTAAGCACACTGAGAGTTGGTTTGATTTAGACTAGCAAGTAGAATAAAAAAATCTGACATTGAAGACGATCCTACTTTAGTTTGCAATGGGCCTCCTGTCTCACAGTGACTCAACCAAGCCACATGTTATACTTCAACTTCTGTTACTCCGACAGGAAGCTCAAAAGAAATGAGATACCGCATTAAGCTGAGCCTACTGAATATGCTGTTTTAAATGCATGTATCTGCAAGATGTAACATGCCTGCTTGTATATTTCTAAATATTTGCCTGCTACCAAAACCAGATTAGCTTATAGAAATCTCAACTCCCAGATCCAAAAAATCTAAGTTTTTCCACCAGTCCCACCTGCAAAGCAGGCTAGCCAACGGAAATGTAAACCTGCACACTAACATCCCAAAGGAATGGCTAAGTATTACAGAAAGCAATGTGTAAGCCTAGTTACCTTGGATTAAAATAACTAACAAGATGCATTCAGCACCCTAACGTGAAAAAACATTTGGGTCCTGAGAGGCAGACTATTACATCTGCTGCTTGGGAACAAAACAGATCTGGAAACAGATGTGACTAATTTGAGTACAGAACTCCAGAGAAGCTTATTAAATCGGCATGTACATATTTCCTCTGTCTGCCCACCACATTTATTACCACAGATATTGCTTTCTCACCTTGTTCATTGCCTCCTTTTGAGAAGGTCAGTATTTTTTTGTAAAGATTGAATGTTTTTAGGCAAACTGTTCCCTTGTTCTTATCAAATACAGCTTCCTGTAACATTGAAAAATAAAAATCAAGATTTTCTTAAAAACACCATCAGTTACTATGCTTCAAAGTAAAATAAAAATAGTTATATGGGAAAATCTTGGTAACAGAGAAAAATACATAGCTATTTTAGAGACATTCCTCTATGATTAGACTGTGAAAATCACAATCTTGCTCTTGGCTTTAACAGAGACTTTACCATACCTCTTGTGTTACTTCTAGAAGGAAGTTAAAGCTGGTTTCACTGCCCCTCTTGCCACATTCTTTATGTAATAAAAACTTTGCCTGGAATCAAATTTGAACACTAACCTGGAGCTCCTGTAATTTTCACTTTCGGTGTATGCATTTGGCCTACAGTATAACTATACAGCGAACATAAGTTCTAGTTACATTTTTCACTAACAGTCATCAACTCCACCAAAATTGCAGTGTTATGCTATATGGGCCAGGCTTACACTAGATTTAAAATATCCCTGACAGTCAATGAAAAGAGGATGTCTCATATGTGTGGGTTGCTTGTTCTAATAACAACTCAGCTCAGTAAAGTGACAAGCCTATATAACGGGTTATTGTTTTCAGTCCACTCCCAGCAAATCAACATCCGCAAGATTATAAACCAGCTTCACAAACACCACTCTTTTCCCAGTGGAAAACGGCTGGATAGCATGGAAGGTTAGAGCTACCCTATTTAATGGTCGTTCTGTCATTAGCTGGCACAGTAAGTACGAAATGTTGCAGCAGCTGAACGTGCTATTCTTTCTCCCTCTTTTATACAAGAGGAAGAAAAGGCCACAAAAGAGTTTGGGGCAAGTCTCCCCTTAAAAAACACTTATGTTTAGCTTCTCATTTTCATGCCTGTGTGGTGAAAGAATTATTGCCCTAATTCTAGTCCTAGTATAGCAACCCCAAAGGGTTTCCTCAAAACCAAAAGCATATCTTGTCTGTTTGGACTGAGCAAGTGCATGGCGCTGAAGTGCATGGGGCTGCTGGAATCAGCATCTGCCAACTGCTTCTAAGCTAGCACAACTCTGTTTCCTGAGTTCAGCATCTTACCTCCCACTGCTCCAGATTCTGTGCTGCCACAAAGAAACACCCCGCCATATAGAAGAGCTTCCATGCCAAGCTGTCTGAACAACGCAAAAAAAAAAGCACAAATTTAGGGGTTTTTTTCCTTCTTTGATATTCAAACAGTTAGTTTTAAAAGCAACATGCTCCGTTTAAAGGCAACAAAAGGAAAAAAGGTTTCCCTGATGCAATATTTTTGCCTTTAATTGTCATGTAAGCTATTTTACAGCTCTCTCCCAGGATAAAAATACAGAAACTCTTCACATATTTTTTCAAAGACTCCATCTACACTGGGCTCCAAACCATACAGAATTATAAGCATATGTATTATTGGCAAGGTTGTAACATCACTAAACATCTTTCTCTTCCCTAAAAGCAAAGGCATTTTAAAAGGCATCCACAAAACTCTCAACCTGCTCTCAATCACCAAATACCTGTGCTGCAGAGGACAAGGGTAAAGGACAATAGAAATCCACTGAAGCAAACATGTTTCATCATAAAAGGAAGCAGTCAGCCCTCTTGACAAACAAACATTTGCATTTTATGTCCTGGAAATGTTTACATATAGCAGCCTAAGCAATTTGCTTACTCAGACTCTTAATGAAAGCAGAGTAGAACTGTGCTCAGTATCGTTTCAGAAAACTTTGTTGCAATGTCTTAAGAAAAAAAGGCTGATATAGCTGGTGTTTCAAGCAGCTTTCACTGGACTTTGCTCTTAAAATAAAAACACATTGATTATATTGGTAGTATATTCCTACACACTATTAAGTTTTAAAATTTGAAGTTAATAGGATGCAGCAAGAGAATCACAGGACAGCCTGCAGGATAAATCACTAAATGGGAGGATACCTGGCATTTGGAACCGTCTGCTCTATTGCAGGGGGGAGCAGGAAGCAGCAGTAGCTGTCTGTTCTCTGAAGGCGTTTTTATGAGTAATCTCTGCCAGTGATGATTTAACAGTTTCCAGAGAAACAGAGCACTTCCATCAAAGGCAAGGTAATCACTTCATTATGGTGGCAAACAATCATTATATGTCTTCCCTGGAGAGCTGTGAGGACCAGCTAATCACATTTATAAAACACACTGAAAGTACAAAATGCCACAAAGTGCTAAATATCATTATTAAAAATACTCTTGCAAATGGAAAGGGATGCTGAGTAAGAAATAGAGCATTAAAGCATGGTAAGTCATACACAAGCAATAATTATTACTGGATTTTAATATTCACACCACAAGTGTGATAGGTACCAATACTGCCTTTGTAAGGCCAGACAGAAGCTGCAGAGAGGAGTCATCAGCATGAAAAACAGATCAACAGGAAATAAACAATTCTTCAAAAATGTGATAGGCCGTTACCTGCACTATAATAAGCAGCAGCCAAACCTATGGAGGCTATTCCTAGGATAAGAGAGGAGAGAATTAGGACAAACAAGCAGCTCAAACCATCTAAAATTCCCTGATGAAAAACACATGAATATTCACAAGTTCATCACTTTTCAAAAAAGAGAGAAGTGTGATTGCAACAACAATCACTATGTGAAAGAGTCATTTATTTTTCCCCGAACTCAGTATAAAAAACCCTCCCACTCTGCAAAGAGACTAAAAGCACTGGGGCTGAGGTCAGAAAGAAAAGGTCATGACGGAATCAGGAATACTCTCAATCTAACCATTACACCCCACTTCCTCTCGAGCGCAGTACAACTTTGAGCATGCTAACATAAACACTGCAGTGGTTATTTTTTCCTCTAAGTGCTCTGCGGAGCCAAAAGAAAACTTCTGCAATAAAGTTATGTCAGAAGCTGCCAGCTCCTTTCTCCCGTTGAGGAGGAAGCAGTGGAAAAGTGCCTCGTGCCCCAGGGCGCCACGGCAACTGCAAAGACCTTGTCTCAATGAGAGTTTGACAAGACGACATCACTGAAAGCAATGACAACATTGTGGTGTTACCGCAATAAAATATACTCAGCTGGAAAGCAGGATATGCCACATTTTCCCCACCAGTTCTCTCAGTGCGGTCCTAAGTACCACCACTCCATTTTTTTCTGCATATTCAGTAGTGTTTTAAAACAGATGCCTTTCAGAACATCCTGTATGACTTCCTATTTCATTCACAGTGCCATTAAGAATTCACTGTCAACCACACGCAAGATCTAACCCCAGCATCGCCCCACTGCAGATCTTTCCATTTCTGAAAACCTAGATGTTTTTCAATGTAAGTATGCATCCCCTTCAGAAGCTTCACATTTATATCGCTATATGGCATATAATAAACTTTCTTTTCTTGATCTTTCAGGACTCCCTTAAAATTCTGTCCATGAGCCTCTGAGGTTCTGCAGATGACAGACTGAAAAATTATCAGTCTCAGTGAAACTACCACACTGAGGAGGAGACTTAAGACTCATTTAGTGGCCACGCTAAAGGAGAAGTTAAAAGCACAATGATTCTTCTTCTTGAAAGAAAAATGCCTGGAAGACAGATATCTCTTGTTAGAGGCTCTTTCAGGAATTTATTCTGTGACCCCCTACCCTTAAAGCAAGCTCTGAAATAAACTGAGGAATATTATGGTCTTACCAACAAAGAGAGACCAAGATCGGATGCCAGGTGACCTCTTCAGATGAAGATGGGAACTCGTGCGGTTTTCAACCAACATGTACATCTTCAGAAGAAACTCCCAACAGTTTCAGCCCAGTCTGACTCATGAAACCTCACTGAACAAAAAAAAAAGGTAAGTAAGAATTTAAAATCATTGTCAACTCTAACACTCTCCCTTCCTAGCAGTTTTGAGGACTTACCAAGTCTTAATCTAGACTACAAAAGATGCGCAGGGTAAGAACATGATCTTTCTCACAAGAGCAATATGCACACTTAAAAAAACCGCAACAAAAAACTGTCACATGGAAACTTGCACAACAACAGGAATCTGAACTCTTCGAGAAACTTCTGATTTTCGGGGTAAAAGTCTCTTCCTATCACAACCAGATTCCAGAAGACAATGTGAAAAACAAGAACCTGGAACAATGTTGTTGCTCATTCATGCAGCACTTCAAACAAATAAAACAGCAAGAGCAATGGAAAGTTCTTTGACAGCATTTCTCCTGCTAACTACAAAGGCTGCCATGATGGACTAGCCTGGCAGCTGAAGCACAACAGTGCAGCCTTCTGCAACACAGACCTCTCGGCTCTCTCATCCCTGACGACAGACCAGCAAGGGTTACAGCCTCAGCCTAGCACTGCCCGTGTCACATAATGCCATATATAGCATTCCCATCTTTCAAACCAACTCAAGAATAAAGCCAGGAGTTTCCAACAAGTATGTTTGTCTCTGCTCAACAAGACCATGCCTTCAGCCTAGAGAGAAAGTAACAGTACAGATTGAAAAGACAGGTACTAATTAAAAACAGTAAGAGCTGGGCAATCCCCTGCAGCATTATCGGCTAGTTTTTACTATTTACAGCATAAAACTGTTTGAGTTCTGGCATGATTGTGAGCTCCAGTGCAAAAACCAATCATACCCTAATACCATCTGCAGAAGCATAAAGACTGATTCGCATGAGACGCAAGTGGCACATGAGGACCCAGCTGATCTGTTCAGGATTGTCACTAGAGGAAGGACAGGCTGCTTACTGCTTCTCTTACACAAATTGGTAGAGATGTTTGTTATTATTATGAAGACCACAATCCAGTAAAAGTAAATAGGAAATTAAAGCATGTGCTAAGCATCATGTCATAATGTTAGCAGGTTATACGCTGGCCTTAATCACAGATTTCTTCTATTTTGCTCTCTTCTTTGTTACAACCTTCATACCACTTAAGGTAGCAGGTTTTAAGCGACTTCCTCAAAAGGGATTTCTAAAAAGGATATCTACTTTTCTGATTGGTGTGACAAAGCTCAGTATCTGTGAAGCGTTCTGGGGAGTGCAGGAGCATTAAACAGCTCGTTTACTGTTGAAGACAATGATCGCCAACTCCTTCTATTGACTTGGTACTTTAACCATTAAATAGCCAGCTCTTCTGCCCACAGAACCCGTTCGTTGGAGGTTGGCATTAACCTGTTGTTAGCTGCCCATGATAACAGGTTTCCAGAAGAATGCCAACATTCAACAGGTTTTTGAAAAACGATGAAAAACACTGAGAGAGCAGGCCCAAGCACATCCAGGTTCTTACAGAAGAAAATTGGTCCTTTAGTCATCTTGCTGTTCTTAGATACTACATGACACTCCTGCAATTCTGTGCCAACTGGCTAGTTTAGATACAAAGCCCCAGGGGATTTTTTTTTTTTCATTTAATAAAGTAGATTTAGCCAAGTCCTTTCAGTTAAATAAAAAGCACATATGTAATCTCTTAGCAACACATCTGAGAGAATCTGAAACCAAAAGAGTCAAAACCACTTATGCATAAGACACACTCCATCTCCTCCGGATGTTAAGCATCAAATTTTAATTTTCAAATGAATCCTGTGAATTGCTCTCAATATATCGGAAAATATTTCTGCACGTACAAAGCTTTCTCCTGCCTGCAACCTAAAAAATATCAACAAGTTTCCAAATACATAAAGATGACTGCAGAAATCTGGCCGTATTTCACAAAAAAATTAAAACATAATTCACATACATACCAGTTAAATCCATTAATGCAAACCTCAATATCTCCCCCCCCATTCATTCAGTGAAATCCAACCATGCAGTGTCAGCCCAATGTTGGACACTCAAAGTCAACGGCATCGTCTCCCACAGAGGCAGCTGCTTGCAAGAAAGGTGCCTCAGGGAATAAAAAGCACCAAAGCAACTTCTTAAAAGTTACACTTAATAAAATAAGTCATAAACGTGCCTTTAAGTGAACATGAAAGTTTTATATGACAATTTCACGGTTACAGAGAGAGAAATAGGTATTCTGGGGCTGCTAATTTTGCTTTTGTTGGGTTTGACATGAAACTGATCTTCAGCACCAAAATAAACATTCATATACTTCCTCCAAGCTCTCGATGGACGGTGAGCTAGCAAAAGCGATCCCAACAAGCACCTCGAAAGCTTCGCTACAAACATCTATCGAGTCAGAACCACGCACCGGGCTGAAGTTTCTCCACCTCCCAATCCCGCACCTGCCCCCCACGGCGAGACCCACGCACTAACTGGTCTCCCCCTCACTCGGCATCCAGTTC